>NC_134404.1:84244936-84544936 GCF_038048845.1 Mixophyes fleayi
ACACTTTAAATACATTTGTCCAAGGTAATATAATTATATAAATGCTAATGTGAATAATTTGGTAACAAAAATTCTACACAATACACTCCTGATTGTGTTGTAACATTTCGAAACAATACCCTTCGCACCTCCCACTTTTCCCGTTTTGTAATACGGATTTATCTTTAGGTAAGAAACTGTTCGCAATCTGAGTTAAGAACTTAAGTTCCTTAGTTGCTCTTATCTCTAAAGCTGGGTACACACTACACTGTTTTCGTCCAATAATCGGCTCAAACAGCCGACATACGACCGCTCGTTCAAAAGTCGGGTCAGTGCGTGCAGTGACACGATGGTCGAAAGTCTGCCCAAATGTACGATTATCGCCTCATTTGGTTGGTCGTACCGTTTAATATTTTCGTTCCAATCTTGTTTCCGCTGTGTAGTGTGTATAAACTTCCAACCGATCCACAACAGTAAGTACGAAATTACAGTCATTGCTCACGACAACATGGCTGTAAAAAGTCGCTAAAGGGACGTCCGCTCTTCCCTTTATCGTCCTAAACAAGGCTAGTGTGTATGCAGTCCATGGACCGAGCGATTGGAACATCGATCGCATGTAAAATAGCTTGGCATAAAAAGTTGGTTGAAATTTCTGTAGTGTGTACCCAGCTTAAGTTACACATTTTTATTCGTTGCGGAAGTCACTTAAGTAGGGATTCATCTTTGTTCATATCTTGACTTCCGTTGCTTCTTGAATCGCTAGTTTCTTATCTCCCCCCCTTTTTTTCTTAAAATACTATTCGCAACTCCTGCACAAGATAAGATCGCTAATGAATCAGTCCCTATATGTGTGTATCGATATAGATTGATATATATGAATCCTCAATTGACTCACACTAATTGCTTAAATAATAATTATGGTGCCTTTTCAAACAGCTTTATGGACAATATGGAAGAACAGGTGGCACTCAGAATTTTGTTTTTTTGAAAATAGTATTTGCTTTAGTGTAATATCCAAAATCAGGAAATCTATATGCAATAGTGCTAAAATGTGCAAGTCAATGGTGTACTGCACTAATCCCAATTAGACATTTCAGAATGCAGGGGCATTCTTTCATCAGAACTAATTAGGAGAAAGTCATAATCAATATAGTTACTGCAATCATATGGTTTTATCCGTGTATTTGGTTGGTATATTGTGATGTTTTTGACACACTGCCTCTGTTTTTGCTCCTCTTATTGCTGCCTGAACAGAGGCTACTGTTGACAGTTGCTGGGCATGTGGATGGGCATTCTTTAGGAATAATGACAGCAGATAGGGTGTTTGCGCAGTGTTTTATGGATATACATTAGTTGCAGGCCTTCATAAAGGTGATTTTGCATTCATGAAGCCAGCATTGTTAATATCTTACAGTCTACTATGATTTCTATGCTGTTATTTCATGACATGGATAACATGTTTTTTAAATGTATTCATGATCTGTGTGTGCCGACTTCCTGATGGATTCTGTAATAATAATTACTTCAACATTTCTGGGTATGATTCAAAGCCAGCGAGTTAACAAAGGGTAGAACTACTAAAGGAAAGTAGATTATTTAAATTCTTCATTAAGACCATGTTCTCTAGCTTTTTGGAGGTCTACAAAAACTCAGTGGTCACTAACTATTCAGTAACTAACTATTCAGTAAGTAACTATTCACTAACTGTCATTAACTATTAATACAAGGTAAAACTCATGACTCATAAGTACAATCTAGGAGGCAACAAAGTGTATCTCTTATGTGTGTGCGTATATATATATATATATATATATATATATATATATATATATATATATATATATATATATTTTATGACAAACTTGTTCATCTCTGTAATTCAAGATTGTGATGTTTTACATTATTCTGCATATGGCAGGCATGTTAAACATAAGTTTAATTACTACGTGCATTTTTGCATTTCGTTTACAAAAGGAAAAAGGAAATAGAGTTGGAATTTAATAGACTGGTGGGTTGCAGTATTATGATCTCAGCATTAAAACATGGAGATATTTCCTGGTCAAATAAAACTGCAACCACAGAAACGCCTTTCGTTTCGATGAAAGACTGGGAAGTCTGCCTATTAGACTTGTAGTTCAGAAAAGTAGAAAGATGACTGGTAAAATATGTTTGCCAACTTTTTCTAAAACAGTAATATATTTCTGGACACAGCATCACTAGAGACATTGAATAAAACTTGAGAGATAGAGAATTTCAAGACTTAACGATTTCCCCATGTTTAGAAGATGGTAAAGTACAGATGCTTTTTACATCAAGCAGCAATGTACAACTTTAGTTATAGAAATAATGGATAATGTTTGCCTGGTAATTGAGTATTATAAAGGTAGTGGAGAAGAGCAATTTGGATTCAGGTTACTTCAATACATTCAACTTTTACATATCAAAGTCGAGCCTCAGATTGACTCGGAATTCACATGATGTTGGAATCTCGCAAGCATTTGACTCTGCCCACTTATAAATACCATTTGATCGTGGGATCAGGAGTGGGTGGGAGAGTATAAATTGAGCATGCATACATGGGAAAAAAATCAGCAAAATGTTTTTAATCACCAAAAAACCTAACTACTACTCATGTGATTCATCTTATAGATGAAATGGAGCATGGAAGAAAGAGTAAAGCTAAAAAAAAATACAGTGTAGCGCCAGAGTCTGAGATGAGCCGCGCATGCGCAAAAGACCGGGTCCTGTCTGTCACAAAAATACATCTCCCAACATGAGAGGGATGAGATCTGACATACAGAGTCATGCAGAAGAGGTGCAGAGTGGGAAAGTGAACAAGGGATGTTGGGGAGAAGAAATGCGGAGCTTGAGAGAGGAGAGGAGCATGTGTGCCAGGCAGATACACAGGAGACAGAGAGAGAAAAAGAGAGACAAAATTTATCAGAATCATAGCGCAGGGTTGATGATGGAGGCACAAGAAATTGAGAGAAAGAGTGGAGGAAGAATTAAGGAGAGAGAAGAAGTGGAGCAGATGTGGTTGCCAAACTCCATACCTGAGAGAAGCCATGGTGCCAGTGGAAGCAGGAGATCAGTGGGATAAGTAGAAACTGATTGTTATAATACATATAGTCATGAACCGTCGCTGATCACCTGCTTCATCACAGGGACAGAAGCCAGTCTCTACTGCCGGGCAGGCACGCCCAGTGCCTGGCAATGGGACGAGATCTCCAGCTTCCTCTTTGCCGATCATTGACAGCGCATGGCGGTTGTTTCTACATACAGCAATAAAGTTCTTGTTGTTTGTGAGAGTTTGTTTTTTACCATGACTGGGTTCTTCAAGTTTCAAGAAATGAAGATTTTTTTATTCATTAATTTGTTGAATTTTTGGGGGGGCAGTTTTTTTTTTATGTACAACTCCAGGAACTTGGATGTTAATTTTTTTAAGACAGCTAGAGGGCCTGGAATTTCTTGGGATTTATTATAGATACAAGCCTATTGGATTTAAATAGTACAAGTTTGGCTCCCTTACAGATCAAGAGCACAGATGTGGGCAAGTGTATCTGAGTTTTTTATATTTTTAATTAAAAGATGTGGTATGAATGAGGAGTGTGGTTTATTTACATTTTATTTTGTGGCCCTGGGTATCAGAGCATGCTGGCACTTGTGGATCTAAGCTAAGTAAGTGGGTAGAGGGTCCCTTAGTCTCCCTCTGGTGTTGCAGATTTACTCAACATTGCCCAATGAAGTTACTACTGAATCCTGACTAAGGTGGAGGCACTGCACAGAAGATATTAAGGTGATGATTGATATTCGGTAAATGTAAAAGTACAGACACTTTTTCCCACAGACATGCTGAGGAAAGTGGTGTTACAACAGCGATAATATAATATAATATAATATTTCTTATCTAATAGAGATATTAAAAAGTTGATGTGATCAATTACTACATGAAAGTGTTTGAGAAAGGGAGAGAGAGAGAGAGAACTACTGTAAACAGCAAATTAGTGTAACATAACATTTTTAAAACATTTATTTTCTGCCAATTGTAGAACCATATGTGCAATTCAAATGAAACATTGTGTCAGCTAATATGCTATAAGATTTTTTTTCCTTGCAAGATTTTTGTGTATAAGTAAAGTAACTATAATTGAGGGAGCAGACAAACAATAGCGATATTGTTTGTCTGCAATTTTTAAAAAAAAAGAAAAGTACAATTATGTGCCTTGAATGTTTACTGACCTAGTGCAACTATGTAAGCAAACAGTTGGGAATTATAACCCCCTCTTCTCACTAAGGTTTAATAAAGCTAATTCCACCGTGCTAAGTAACACTTCAAGTTATCAAACTTTCAACTAGTAAATTCCAATCGGACTTGCCCATTCAGTCACCATTACATTATTCACAACTGAATTTGCAAGGTAACAATCCTATAGTCTCTCATTTCCCTGCCACATTGTGCTTTCTCCTGGTGTAGTGATAGCTAAATGAATGTTGTAATTTGCAGAAACAATGTATTGCTGCTTTTCTGTTATTGTCATGGATCAGTCTGTTAAACAAGGGAAGTCTGGCATCAGTCCTGGCAATAGTCTTTCTACCAGTAAAAAAGGTCATCTCAGAAAAACAAAAGGGGGATTTTCCAGACCTTCTAAAAAGGAAAAGTGGAGGTGTTGCCCATAGCAACCAATCAGATTCTAGCTATAATTTTCTAGAATGTACTAGAGTAGTGATATCTAGGATCTGATTGGTTGCTATGGGCAACACCTCCACTTTTCCTTCTTAGAAGGTTTGAAAAATCTACTCCAAAGTCTCAGAAATGTCCCTCCAAAAATACATAATGCTCTTTTCCATAAAAGCTCTTTCAAGTGCTAAGAGATAATATTGATTGTGAAGTCTGAAAAAAAAGCCAACATCCCCCAAGGAAAAGCTCAGACAATGGGCACTTTTTGCTAGTAATTGATCTGCTACTGCTCATACAAAAGCACCCAATGCTAAAGTGAGAGTGGCCAAGATCACGCATCTTCTGAAACTACTAAAGCATCAACTTTTTTGCACACACTTTCCCAATCAGAGTAGCCGGGCAGCACATTATCACTGCCGAACGGACCTGCAGAGTGTGCAGCCGCCGGCAGCAAGCCCCCCCCTCCTGGATCCGCCACTGGCTGTGGATTTTATTACCAGGAGTTTTGGCCTGCTAGGACTCTGTGCTTGGAGGTAACCTGCTGGGGACTTTGTTGGGGAGTTTTTACTTGCACTGGTGATTTTCTGACACTTGATATATGTGGTGGGGGAACAAGTTTCTCCTTGGGGAGCACTGTTGTGTTTTACTAAGTGTGTGCACTTTGTTTAATAAAATGGATTATTATTTATTTCCTGTCTCCTTACCTGTGTGACCTGTGAACCTAGAGGACTGGGTATCTAGTGAGCTTTGGTTATAACCCCGGTGTCCTCACACAAGTGATTTAATTATTTTTTTTTAGTTTATTTCTACTTTGACAATTAGAGATATTGGAAATGAGTCATTAAGGTGAGCAAAGCAAAACAAAATGAGTAACTTTGTTTGCACCTGGGCAAAACCATGTTGCATTGGAGGTGGAGGTAAATTTAAAATGTGGAGACAGATTTGTAGCTGGGTTAGGGCATGTCCTAGATCAACTTTAAATTTCAATGAAAAAGTATTTGTGTGCTACATGAAAAAGCAGCCAGGATTTTCCTTACATGTAAAATAATAAACTAATGTGCATCTCTTGTATTGTAACATGGCTTGTCCAGGACCAAATGTACTCCCTTTTTTTGCCTTGCTCTCCTTAAAGACTCAGCCCCATAAGGTACAAGAAACAGATACATGTCATGCAATAAATGTAAAGTTTCCGTGTGGGTAACAAGTGGTAAAGTGTGAGTAGTGAAAGCCTGTGACCTCCATAGCTGTGGAATGCTGACTGTAGTTTAAGCTTCCTCCTATACTTCATATATTTCTCAGGAGTAACAGCTGAACATCTGTAACTTGAAACCTTAATTTCCTTCAATTTCAGACTCTAGATGATACTTGAGTAATAGGATTAGTGGGAATAGGTTTATATTTTATAACAAGTAAATTGTTTTTGGCACCTGAAGGGATACAGGTGGTGACTTTTATTGACTGAAATTTATGTTGCATGGGTGTCCTGGTTTTCTGCATAAAAAAATAAATAAAAAGAATATGGAACCTCTAAATTAGAAACAAAATATGCTGCAACATATATTAAATTCCAATGTGGTGTGGTATGTATATACATACATAGGGCCTCATGTAGAGTTGGCCGTAGGTCTGTATTTTGTGTATAAAATAAGCATTTCCATACTGCACACGTGCACCAAAAATGTGCACGCAGATGTCCATATGCAGATTTGATCTCATCTTACAATTGGGACTCCATACACTTGGAGACTCGGAACAAGAGAAGGAAGGGGGTGGATAAGCGCAATGATGATAATGATGACAATCAGCAGTACTAGCTTGTGGCTTCTAATTGGTTGATTGAAGATTGACCCCACTAGTTGATAGAACTTAATTCATTAGTGTGTCTGCTATATTATATGAAGTCTCACATCCATTCTATTTACTTGACATTTCCATTTGAACAGTGGTAGGAAAGAATATATCCATTTGATTTTTAAAGGAGAAAACAACAGCTAGAATGCAAAGGTTACAAAGTATTTAGTGGGCTGTATGCTTAGTCACACAACTGTGCAGTGGTAGTGGTGTCATCGGCTCTGACAAAGCCAACACACGTAAATACTACAAATTAACCCCGAAAGCAATAACATTGATAGTATGAGAATGTAGACTTAACATATAGCAGGCAGTCATTCTATCCGGCAGCTGTAACGATCTACAGATCTAACATGCGACTGTGAGAAAGTTCTAAATAAAAAAATAACACCATTTTTAATAGACTGAGTGCAAATGCCGCTTTTAAAGCGGCAATGGGCGGCCACACCGCCTGCATTACATTATACAGGTGGTGGGGCTGCCCATTGACGCTTTAAAAGCAGCATTTGCACTCAGTCTATTAAAAATTGAGCTGATTGCTAGTCGAGGGAAATGATACCATTTCAAGTCTGATCTTATCAATCTTATCTTTGAAATAGGATCTTTGGCACTGATTGTAGTCAAAGGGTTTGGGTAGGGAGGATTGAGAAGAGATTTAAATGTGTTAAAAAGGCATTTGGGATTAGAAACCTGATTATAGATGAGAGATTGGAAGTATTCTTGTTTAGCTGTGTCCAGAGCACTTCGATAGGAGTGGCAGATCACAGTATATGCGGTGAAATAATTTGAGGTACAAGATTTATGCCAGTGATGTTCAGCTTTACGAGAAAGTTTTTGTAGATTTCATGTTCGTGTTACTTTAGTGTGCCACGGTTGACAACGAAGTCTATACAGTGTATGAAGAGTTGGTTTGTCAAGGAGAAAACTTACTACTTTATTTGCCTTACTTTTCTTAAGGAATCAGACCCAAGGTCTGTATTTAAGAAGGTATAGGGCACCAGTAAACCCCTTAATAATATCTATTTCACCTTTCTCTGTGGAGCCCTTGTGTTAGGCGACCCCACTTAATGGCTGCCAGGCCACGCCCCTTGGTGAGTGTTTTATTCAAAACTTGTGTCTGTGTTTGTTCTCTTTCACTATTTTGTTTAATTTACTGAGGTTTCAGGAACATCAGTCCATCATACTGGAAGCTCCGGGGGTGAGAAAGTTGCCGCTACAGGGGTTCCATTCGTTTTCATTAAACTTGCCGCACAGCCCTTAGGGAGGATTTTTCTTTTTTTGGGGAGGATGGGCACTGCCCACATTTTTATTTATTTATTAATGAAGCTTTTCCCATTCACTTCAATGGGCTAAACATTTCAATGACGTTTCCCCTATTGGAATGAAATTGTCACTGAAATAAATAGTAAATGCTCCGTACATGCATAAAAGGTTTTTTTTGGGAAAAGAAAGGGAGGTTCTCACTCATCTCACTGGTTTTGAGGTCAAATCAATTGTTTGAAACCAGTGAGTTTAGTTTTGACAACTTCAATGGCAAATTTTTTGGAGACGAATAGACAGTCGGAAGCACTCCTTTGGAGATGGGAAATGGGTATTTGGATGCTGCAACTATCCTGATTAGGGAAGCTGCCTCCAACTCCCAATTAACTATACACAAAAAAGAAACTTTTTAGGAATGACGATATTCATTGTGATCAATAATGGCACAATAAGGTCGCTTAGCAATGACACTGGTGTCACAAAGTTCTACGATGCAGCAGAGAGGCATGGATGTGACTTAGTAACAGCGTGCCAGAACTACCTCGATTTAGTGCAGAGAGACACGAACGCGTCTCACAAGCAGCGGGCTTATTCACCTCTATCCACTGCAACACAAGGGACTCCAGAGACGCCAGCAAAGATACCCTTTTGCAAATATACTACATCACAGAAATGTGAGTGTTTTTAATAGAAATGCTCACTGACTCCCGTGTTTTGGTTTTGATTTTGGTTTTGGATCTGGATTACCATCGTGTTTTGGTTTTGCCAAGCCGCCATTGCGTGTTTTGGTTTTGGTTTTGGTTTTGTTTGGTCTTGTTTTGCTATTTGTTAAAAAAATTAATTTTTTTTGGCCTAAAATAACATAATTTAGGTATTATTTTGTACCTACATTATTATTAACCTCACTAACACTAATTTCCAGTCATTTCCATTCAATTTTGCCCACCTCCTAGGTCACAATATGATTTTCATACACTTTCAAAAAAAAATTTGCTGCAGTTCTTGCCAGTGATAAGAAAAAGGCCATTGTCATGCCTGGGCATAAGACCAAAAATCCACCTCTTAAGTGTGGAATTATTTTTACAGAAATCCTGACAACAGTTGTCTAGCCATTTGTAGCGTTTTTACAGCCACACTCAGTAGAGGTAGGGACCTTAACCATCTGGGATCCTCATCCATGTTACGTCATTTTTCAGCAAGTTCTTGGAAAGCTGTTGGGAAAATCAGAAACTTAGGTTAAAAAAAAATAACAACAAGCAGTCCAGCATCATCTGCCTCCCTTCTCTCATCTACATCCCAGCACCTGCAATCTACCCCCCCCAACACCTTTATCATCAATATCCCCAGAACCAATAATTTACAGTTAAACATTCCTTTGCAAGAGGAAGCAAGTATGAAACCTGTCACCCAGTCGCACAGCGAATCACAGACACCATAAGGACTATGCTAGTATTAGATCTGCGTCCAATGTCCATTATTAATGCAGCTGGTTTTAGACAGTTACTTGAGGTGTTCTGTCCCTATTACCAAATTCCATGACGACCCCATTTAACTCGAAAAGCTATTCCTCACCTCTATCAGAAAGTTCTTAAAAATGTAATCATTGGGCTACAAAATGACATTCTACCCACTGTACACTTAACCACAGATATGTGGGCAAGCGGAATTGGGCAGAGTATGGATTATATGACTGTGAAAGCAGGGACAGCAGCAGCATGTGCCCAAGTACGTCACATTTTTCAGAAGTAGGCTACTTTGTGTATCAGCAGCTTCACTAAGAGGCATACAGCTGACAATCTGTTCCAAAAACTAAGGGATGTCATTGAAAGATGGCTAATCCTGCATGGACTCTCCTGAGGATATGTCATTTCTGATGACGACCCAAATATTGTTCGAGCATTACAGCGGGGTTGAATTCCATCACATTTCCTGTTTTGCATACACAATCAACTTGGTGTTACAGAACTTTTAAAAAATGACATGCAGGGGATGCTGTTTGTGTCTGGAAAAATTTAGGGGCACTTTCAGTTTTCTGCAGCAGCATGTAGGAGAATGCAGCAGCTACAAGAAGACTAGCATTTCAGGGGAATGTAATTTAGTCCAGAGAAGTAGTCATCTGTGAAGAGAGTGCAGACACGGTTAGCTTGAGTCAAGTGATTGCCTTAATAATGCATTTTCACAAGGAGCTACAGAAATGTAACATGTGATATAAAACTAAGTAAATGTGCTAACTATATTTTAATTGTGGACGAAATACTTAATTAGCTTTGCTAGGATCCAAGACCTATCGACATCTTGTTTAGACGTCTTCTCCTTCAGTTTCTCAGGCAACTGCTTGGTGTACCAAAAATTGCTTTCCTAAGACACCCAGTGGTGATGCAGATGATTCCGCACAACATTTAGATATTTGCTCTGCTGTAAAAGAATTGGCCAAAAATCGTGACAGCTGTGGCCTAAAATGAACTACTAATTCCATTTTGAAGGACATTATCGGCAATTTCATCACAGTACATAGACTTCTATGATGGTAGGATGAATTAGTTTTGTTTGAGGAAGTTTAACACTCAACCCTGACACCTCTCCTGTTTCTGAGTGACCTATGGTACAATAAAATGTAACTGCAGATTTACACAAAGAGTGTCAGCCCTATTATTTCTATTTCAGCAATTACAATTAGCAATGGAGCTCTTCTCTTTGGGTGTTACCTATATAACGCAGTAGAATTTGCCTGCAGATTTGACAGACAAGCCTGCTTGTCTTCCTCTTCATCAATGACTCTTAGCTATTGAGCACTCGACTTTGGGTGTATATTACACCCAAACCGTATTAGTGCAAATGAGGAAAAATACAGTTTAATCCCTGCTAGACCCTCCACCATCCTTTGCATGTTAATAGTAGGATTGGTTGCAGTTATGGGCAAGGTCACACATTTTTTTGTCAAATCCTTCAAACCAGCCCAGATGTCAAACTGTTGTGGTCTGCCACCTGCGTCATCTCTGCTTGTGTGTAACGGATTTACTAGATTCACTACTAACCTTGATAAACGCTGGCTTACCTGAGGTGCGGAGTCTAACGATCTCCCCAGGAATTCACCAAGAACCGCCGCAAGGCGGGATGGGCTTTGCTGCCAGGAGTCGCAGGTCGCGGTCCTCAGGTTTGCCCCAAGGTGTAGTACAGTGGAGCAGGAGCAAGATGAGAGTAGTCGGACAGGCCGGGTCGGTATACAGGCAGGCAATACAGACAGAATCAGGAGGCGGTCTCGGAGTCAATCAAACCGGGTCGGTACACGGGTCACAAGAACAGAAGCGAGGTCAGCTAGCCGGGTTGGTACACAGAGGACAACTTAATCCAGAAGAGTGAACAAGCCAGGTCGGTACACTGGGAGTCAATACAGATGAAGCAGGAACAAGGAAGGACACAGGAATCAGGAGCCAGGAACTGGTAAGTTGCTCTGACACTCACCAAGTGTCAGAGCTATGTTTTTATAGTGTGTCCCATTTGAATTCCCTGCCCTGGGGTAGTAATCACGTGACCGCCCTAGGTAGCGATCACGTGACCGCCGAACCCGGAAGTGCGGCTTCCGGGTCCGACGGGAACGAGGAGAGGTGAGTATTCGTGACATTGTGTTTGGAAAGTGCAAATTGGTGCCAGAACCTCACGTGTCAGAACTGCTGCCACTGGTGCCACACTGCTGCCAGTGGCGCAGGACTTACTCAATCAACCGCATCCTCATCAGCGCCCTCGTCGGCTACCCAAATCTCCCCCTCATCCTCTTCTAATTCCAAAGTGTCATCCTCACTTGGTGTATCACTGGCTACACTAGGGCTGTTCAGGCACACATCAGCAGAACTGGTGAAAGGGCCCTTCTTTATGGGTACATTATCAGAATGCTCACGATTAGACATACCACTGGTGGATGGACTCTCCACAGGGATTGGTGTCATTTCTGATTCAGAGCAAACATTATCCTCTAATGCCTTACTGTTATCTTGCAGCTCGGCTTTGCAGCGTAACAGTAGTTGTGCACCACTTGTAGGCTCGGTAACATTTTTGGATCTGCTACTAATAGAGAAAGGTGAAGACCTCTGTCTTGAACATAGAGAGCTTGCAGTTATTTATAAGGGATACAATAATAACGGAGGAGGGCGCAAAATGATTGACACAAACTAATGATGGTATGTTTGATTAAGTTTATAGCTCTTTTTAGATGATTAAATGGTGTCAAATAAGATAGGAGATGTCCAAAAAACTGTCAGCATAAAGGAGTAAAACGATCTTACCCTATATGACCCTGATCACTGGTCTCGGGACTCGATCTGATTTCTTTTCTTCCTTAACTCTCACAGTCAGCGGTGGCTGAACTTGTTGTGAGATTCAAAGTTACTCCAGGAGAAGTCCGGACAAGTTGTTTTAGTGAAATCCTTATTCTTATTCCTCAGCGTTCTAATAGCCAAAACGTCCCGCCGCACACAGCAGGCAGGATGATGTAATGCAGACTACGGTGGCTGAGTTGAGTCTAAGTTAAACCAACGCGTTTCATCCGATATTGGGCTTTTTGAAAAAGTGGGAAATCTGGATGCCACTCCGTAGTGAGGGGCAAAAACCACACAAGGGTCTTAAAACATAGATACCAACTACACAGGGAACAACCATAGTCACATTCACAGTATTTCAGGATGAGATTGGATAATGTTGTAATCTCATCATATTTGGTATTTAAACGTGCGGGAGATTATTACCGGTTTATTGAGGGGGGTGTTATTACTCTGAGATATATCTGTGAAGAATTACCAACAGGTCAAAACTTAGGAATAGTTTGAACAAACCTGAGGTGACACCCAGGGGACATTTCCGCCCCCACATTAGCATTCACACTGCCCCTGTGAATGCCGTCCCATTTGAGTTTGCTTTAAAATCTGTGTTCTGAGGGAAAAAACTGTCAGACTTTTGGGGAAATCAAGTTACATTGATAAGCTGTCCATCTTCTTAGCCAATTCCCCTTGGCCAGAATGCAATTCATGTAAGTGCAAATCTGAATGTAATCCTTTTTATTTTAAACTGTTTTTCCTTGTTATGTCAAATTTATTAATTGTTATTCATTATTTTTGTTATCTGTATGCCCTGTACTTTTTGTATATTAAATCTATAATTTAATAAGTTGCGTCCTTGATACTCTAAAGAATCCATTGCCTGTTTAGAAGAGATTGTTCAACCAGGTTAACCCTTGGAATGCCAGTGTGTGATTTGTTGATACATTTGATTAACAAGCTGTGTGTGCTTGTATTTACATTTGTGTAACAGTCTGGAGGTGTGAAGAGTTAACCCTGTGTGTGCTGGTGTGAGTCTTGTTAGTTTGTGGATAACTAGAAGCCTGTGTGCCAGTGTGGGACAGTATATTGGGGTCCTATTGCCCGTATCCAATAGGTGGTGGCTGAACCTTGAAGTGTCTGGGGGTGTGAGAGCACTGTGTTTGGGGGCGATTCCGTAGGTCTAGAACCTGTGTGATAGGTGAGAGAGACGGGGGGCTGAAATCGTATGTGACCTCATACAGCAAACACCCCAAAGTCACGGCAGCTGGGAGCGTGTTCGTGACAAATTGGTGGCATAGTGGTGGGATGATTTAATTTCTTAGAGTATTAAGTGCATGGTTTAAGCAATTAACCCTTGCACTTATAAACTGATTGTAACCTTGCGAGGAATACAAGGACAAAGCTCAAGGCCTATTATTTTTAAAGACATACGTGCAAAGCAGTTCCCTCCCCTTCTCTCTTGTTTTCTTTTCTATCTTTTCTTTTGCAAAGTAACTGCAAGGATGGCAGCTGCTTACAAGAAAAAAGCGAAAGAAGTTTTAATTGCCCTGTGTGAGCAGCGAGGTCTCGACTGGACAGATAAAACTAAAAAGGAGCTGGTTTGCGCATTATTGAAGGATGATGCAAAGAAGCAATGTGATATGGAACCTGAGCTGGGGACCAAGACAGAACCAGAGGATCAAGGTGTTGATATTGTCACTGAACCAGAGGATCCAAGTGGGTACATTATCATAGATCCAAAGGATCCACTTAACATGATGAGTACGGCAGAGCTAATCGAAGAAGGTCAGCTGCGAGGATTCTTCTGCCACAACAAGACACGCGGTGAGATCATCGAACACCTCCTCTGGAAGCAGGACAGCCCAATCCATCCTTTCAGTGAGTATCGCATGATGGTTCTTATTCCGAGCTACAAGACGAGTCTTGTGGAACAGCTGGACTGCCTAGTGGAGTGTTTTGAATATGCTCACGAAAAGGTATATTTCCGGGGTGGGCTTCATACCCCATTCTGGCAAGATCAGTGTAGCCGGGTGACTGATGAAAGCCAGCGCCTGCAGCAGCTTCTTTCACAAGCGGGAGCATCAATTGCCCCATTTACTCTGCTGGGGGAAGCTGATGATGCTACCAGCATACTACCAGATGTAGCACAGAATTTGCTACTGGAGGAGGTTGATTTTAAAGAGGACATAATTGTTGAGAAGACTATTTCTGTGGGAGAAAGGGAAGTGCCTGAAAATATTCCCACAAATATTTTAGTAGTTACTTATCTTGGACGGTTAAATTCTCAGTATGTTCCCGCAAATGTTGTTCCTACTATCTCTAATTCTGTAACACCGTGTGACTCAGCCCAGGTAGTATGGGATAATGCTGAACCTGTCAATGATGTGACTTTGTGTAAAGAACCTGAAATGTTCTGTGATCATTTTGCATCTGGTGATGTGCTAGTGAAATGTGATGATGAGAAGCTGATAGGTGCCAGTGTTAACTCTGGCAATTATGATGATTTATGGGAAGAACCCGAGGTAATAGGGGGTAATTTGGAAATCCCTAATAGTGTTTGTGTAAGGAATTTAATGCCCCACATGTCACTGTGTTAGAATCAGCTGAGAATACCAATGCTTTTTCTTTCCAGGTGCCAGGATGTGATAAGGAAAGAGGATGTCTTATTGTACCTAATGCCTATAATGAGGATAATGTCAATAACAGTATTGCGTTAGAAACCAAACCTGTTTTTACACTGACATCTTGTCATGGATAGGAACAGCGAACATTGTTATTGCAGATATTGGCATTAATACTGGTGTAGATATTATGCTTACTAGAAATGGGACAGATGACCATGTGATTAATTCTGTTGTGCTAGAGAAAGACAATGTTTCTACCCCGGTAATATGCTCAGGAGATGCTGTACAAGGTAACTGGGAGGGAGGGCAGAGTGAAGATGTGTATTCTGTGCCTGAACCAGCTGCACACAGAGCGGTTGAGCATGTGGGGGAGACACATAGTCCTGAGCAATGGAATATAGCGAGTGACCGCAATCCTTACATTGCTGCTGGGACCTGTAGTTCGAATGTTCACCACTCAGATCTACATCTGAGTTTTGACCAGTCATCTGAGTTCTCTATAGAGACAGGGGGGTCAGTTGCTAGCCCGCACTCACTTAGCCAGCTGTCTAATGGCTTAGAGGAGATAGATGAGGGGCCCAAACTCCCTGTTACTCTACGCCCCCAGATAGATGAGTCCAAGGGGGAGGGGAGTGTCCTGTTCATTAGCTTCCAAGATAAGAAGTGCATAGGGTGTCCCACTGACAGGGAAGGTTGTAACTGGGGAGCAGGGCAGAGTGGAAGTAGGTATTCTGCTGTGCCAGACTTAAGGGGTTCCCACTTAGATGTGTTTCTAGGGGAGGGAGGCGTTCTTTCAGGCAGCCCCCACAAGGAGACTCAGTCAGTAAGCAACACAGAGAGGATAGCTGAGGGGCCTAGCAACCCTGCTACTGTATGTCCCCACCAAGAAGTGCAGTGTCAGGAATCCCAGGCCATTTTTCCCTCAGGCTTTAACTTAGCGGACATGAGGATTAGAGACAAAGTGCACACTGTAACAGGGCTGGTACATGAGAACATGACGTAGGCCCAGACAAGCCAGAAGCAGTGGTATGTTCCCCCTGCCAGGATGATAGAGAGAAATTTTCAGTATAATCGGTTGAAGGCTCATAATGACCTTGATGCGTGTGCCCTGACAGTCTGTAGATTGCCAGATGAGGGGAAGAAGGACTTGCCAGTGGATCTAGTAGCTGCAGCGCCAGGGATAGGACCCCTTAAGAATACAGAGGTTAGCCCACATCTATTGCAGGACCAGAAGTCTAAGCTGTCTGAGATATTTAACCCCTTCTTAACCCCTCTCCCCAGAGAACCTATTGAGACCCAGCGAACAGCTATTCCATTTGAACCAGGCGGGATCTGTGAAAGATGGCTTGGGCAATGACCTGTAAGTCAATCCCCATGCCATCTCTTAAAAAGGGAAGGTGTTGTGAACATAGAGAGCTTGCAGTTATTTATAAGGGATAATTCATAACTGCAGTGTAAATAGGTTGTATCAAATGAATCCATTGATAAGTTAGTGTAAAAGTTAAAGACGCAGAGACTGATGGAATTGTGTTTGATGGCTTTTTACATCCCAGTGTAAGGAGATAAGCCTGCCACTTTTAGCAGCTTCCAGGATGTTCGCTTTAGACACTTGAATAGACTTTGTGGTGCCAATCACAGCTGGAGATCCTGGTCTGCAGCATGTGAAAGCCTATACAGATATATAGAAATATGACCTTCAAAGGAAAATGTTGTCATAGTTCATATTTTTGGAAATCTGGATGCCACTCCGTACTGAGGGGCAAACACCACACAAGGGTCTTAAAACATAGATACCAACTACACAGGGAAAAACCATAGTCACATGTATTCCAGGATGAGATTGGATATTGTTGTAATCTCATCATATTTGGTATTTAAACGTTTTAAAATTTGAACAAACCTGAGGTGACACCCAGGGGACATTTCCGCCCCCACATTAGCATTCACACTGCCCCTGTGAATGCCGTCCCATTTGAGTTTGCTTTAAAATCTGTGTTCTGAGGGGAAAAACTGTCAGACTTGTGGGGAAATCAAGTTACATTGATAAGCTGTCCATCTTCTTAGCCAATTCCCCTTGGCCAGAATGCAATTCATGTAAGTGCAAATCTGAATGTAATCCTTTTTATTTTAAACTGTTTTTGCTTGTTATGTCAAATTTATTAATTGTTGTTCATTATTTTTGTTATCTGTATGCCCTGTACTTTTTGTATATTAAATCTATAACTTAATAGGTTGCGTCCTTGATACTCTAAAGAATCCATTGCCTGTTTAGAAGAGATTGCTCGACCAGGTTAACCCTTGGAATGCCAGTGTGTGATTTGTTGATACATTTGATTAACAAGCTGTGTGTGCTTGTATTTACATTTGTGTAACAGTCTGGAGGTGTGAAGAGTTAACCCTGTGTGTGCTGGTGTGGGTCTTGTTAGTTTGTGGATAACTAGAAGCCTGTGTGCCAGTGTGGGACAGTATATTGGGGTCCTATTGCCCGTACCCAATAGGTGGTGGCTGAACCTTGAAGTGTCTGGGGGTGTGAGAGCGCTGTGCTTGGGGACGATTCCGTAGGTCTAGAACCTGTGTGATAGGTGAGAGAGACGGCGGGCTGAAATCGTATGTGACCTCATACAGCAAACACCCCAAAGTCACGGCAGCTGGGAGCGTGTTCGTGACAGCCTCATTCTCTCTTTGCCACTGCGTGTGTATAATGGCATGTTGGCAATTATTTTTTTTATTGGCACTTAACATTTCCTCAGTTACACTTCTTTTTCGCTTCAAGACGGTAATTTTTTTTGGGGTGTGTGTTTTCTTGACTGATTTCAAAAGACTATGTAGTTTGACATCGCCTTTCCTTGATGACGTACTGGGAACACTACCATCAGGACTGGTGACAGAACCTGGTTGCTGATTCTGCTCGTATGTGGACTGCTTTGAATACATTATGAGGCCAAAGCACTTGTAGTGCTACAAATTGTTTTAGATACTGCTGACAAATATGACTTCTGACATCCAGAAAAATTAATGCAAAAGAATGGGGACACCCCAAAAGCACTTGGAGTGCTAAATATTATTTTTTGAGACTGCTGACAAATAGGACTTTTGACAGCCAAAAAATATTAATGCAAAAGAATGGGGCCACCCCAAAAGGATTTGGGAGTGCTAAATATTATTTTTTTAGACTGCTGAAAAATAGGGCTTTTGATAGCCAGAAATATTAATGCAAAAGAATGGGGGAATGTAGTGCCAAATTTTGAAAAAAAAAAACCTCATCTATCCTCTTCTCTTCTCTATCAATTGTTATCAGAATTGTAATCAATCAGAATTGTTTTTAGAATTGTTTTTAGAATTGTTTTTAGAATTGTTTTCAGAATTGTTTTCAGAATTGTTTTCAGAATTGGATGAAGAATTGGATGAACGGCTCGGTACTCGGATAGGCAACTTTCAGGCGGGTTCGGTTCTCGGGGAAGCAAGCCCGCCCATCTCTAGTTTTTAATGTTATATATTTGTTATGAATAAATTGCGGTACTTCACTATCTTTGGTCCTCCTTTCTCTTTTTTGCCCCCATATTCTATGTATACGGAGGAAACAAGGAGACAATATAAGGAGAACAGTATACATCTACAAGCCAAGATATAGTTGGACTTATGTGATCCGCTTTTCCTTTTATTTTCATTATTGGGACATTGAAGAAAAAACTTTTGAAATTTTTATGCTATACCCATTCATGTTTGCATTTAATATTAGATTGATGAAGAAACGTGATTTAAAGGACACCTTTTTGTGTTCAATGGCAATTTACCTAATCAATCTTTATAGTATGGTACTTTTGTAGAGATCTCCTGACCAGACACTTCCAGGTTTCTTGTTTGAGGAAAGAGAGTATCGTCTACCCCAAAACAGAGAGAGGCAAAGTGCCCCAACTGAGACAAAACCCCAAGAAATGTACCGTTCTAAAGAGAATATTTCTATTGAAGGAAAATAAGGTCATACAAATGATAGGAGTGTCGTAATTCCATTGGAGTAAAAGTAACCCGGGGACCCCGGTATCTGATTGAAGAATTTGCTATAGTATTTATTATGCCTGTTATCAACTGCAAAAATGTAAGTGCAACCTTGAATCCTAAATGATTAATAAATGTATGCAGGGCTTCAATATGTTTGCTGCGTTTCTCTTTACAATCTCACCCTGAGGAAAATCAAACAGAAGATAGCCAGCAAGTGTGACCACTGCATGAAACCCATCCAGACAATCCTATCCTGCAACTGACAATAACCCTGGAGCCTTCTATGAACGAGAGAAAATGCCTGACTAAGGTAATTAGATACCCGCATACACTCATTAATTCAGAAGATGCACACTCCAGGCATGCACTCCAGAAGTCACCCAAGAGCAAATTTTCCAGAAGCACATTCCTGGTTACATCCATGATTATGGAAAAAGATTGATTTGCCATTTTATACAATAGACTATTATGTCCACATTAAATAGACACTGAACGTATTATATCCTTGATTTAACATAATTACTTGCTAACAAATAATACTGAGGAACCACTTTCACATATGGATTCTATTTTTTTTCCACTAATGACTCACCTGCCTACAAATAACTCTGCAGATCGATCATTACAAATAGGCTATCTCAGCTATTTTCACAACATTACATTTTATATGCGCTTGGTCCCATATGCTGTATATGATAACATACAGGGCTAAATGTATCAAGGTGAGAGTTTTCCGGCGGGTTTGAAAAGTGGAGATGTTGCCTATAGCAACCAATCAGATTCTAGCTATCATTTTGTAGAATGTACTAAATAAATGATAGCTAGAATCTGATTGGTTTTTCAAACCCGCCGGAAAACTCTCAGCTTGATACATTTAGCCCACAATGTGAAAATCAGAGGGCTACCCCCAAGTTTTTATCACTTTCTATTGAGCTTAAATATCTCTAGTAGCTTCCTATGTATATTATTCATAGGGGGAAAGTTAATTCATAGTGATGTGCCGTGGAGTACCTTTGAAAAACCCCTAAGGCACTCCGCAGTGATATACCATCACAATGATAAGCAGAGTTGGACATTGCTTGGAAGTCAAATGCTCCCATAGTCTTTAACAATTTATACCATATGTAGCAAAGGGAGTGACTTACCACATGTATCTAGCATTGGCAAGCTCCAGGGTGTGGTAATGAGTAATACAGGCAAACAAAACATAGCACCTGTTCTAATCAGATTTATCTAGGGGGATTTGGTGGCATCAGACCCAGTTAGAGAAGATATATGGGTTTGCCACCTGTCAATCAGGATAGAGCTTGGGAGCATAGGCAAATCTGGGGGGGGGGGTTCCTAGTGCCACCTCCCCATCTCAGCCTAGTTGACTTTGTATGCTTGAGGTGGCTGGTCCCTGCCTCCAGGACCAGCCACTTTGCAGATTGTGTGCAGATCGTTTCTCTCTACACTGTTTACAGCCATCTCTCCCCTGATGTGTGTCCCCGTCCCTTTCTCTCCCACTGCAGCAGGCGGAGACAAGACACAGTTAGATGAAGAGGGTAAGTGTGAGTGTGTGAGTGTATGAATGTGTGTGGGGGGTTCTCATGTGCTTTTAATGTAAGTGGGGGTATTTAATGTATAAGTACAATAGTTCCTTTGCAAACATAGGCTTGGAGGGGCTTTTATTATACATGTGGGGAAAGGGATTTTAATGTATGAGTCGGGGGGTATTTTATGTGATGAGGATTGGATGTGAAATATTAAATTCATAGTACGTTAATAGTTGGAGCTTTTAATTTATTGGTGGGCTGAAGGTTGGGGATATTTAATTTAATAGTGGTGTCATGGCAGACCTATTTAGGGTGGGATGGTGGGACTATTCATTTAATGCTGGGGTGGTTTGAGTACTAATAATTGAATGTGTGGCTGAGTATGGGGAGAAGGAGAGCTATTTCTTAAATGTGAATGTTAATTATTTAATGTTTGGGAGGAAATCAGTTTATTTATTTAATGTAAATACTATTAATTTAATGTTGGGGTTGTTTGGGGGGAAATAGATCTTTTTATTAAAGGTGAATGACATTAATTTACTGTCTGGGTTGGTTGCTGGGTGTCCTAATTATTAAACGTTTGTGCTTTTGATTTAATATTGGCTGCTTAGAGAGAGGGAGGCCTACTGTGTTCACTCATTGCTGGGATTTCTATATCATGTACCTGTCCTTTTCCAAACAGTGACCCAACATTCCAGGATCCAGACAAGCAGCAACTGAGCTGGGGACACGAGCACCAGCAACAAGTATTGAAAGCAGCAAGAGCAGGTAGGACTGTCTGCCAACAGCAGCACCTAACAGCATTAGCCAGGTCCCCATGCATGCTGGTCACATCCACTGACGACGTGGCATGGAAACCCTTCTCTACAAATTCTGTGTTTGCCCCTGGGGGAGGAGCATAGGATTTCAAAAGCTTGAGGCTCCTGTGGGTGTGGAAATTGATGCTGGGCAAGCTGGTCAATCTAATAGAGATGTGATCTGTTAGATTAGTGCTTTCATCACCAATGGAAAATTAGATGTGTATTCAAATGTTAATTGTAACCCTGACAATAAAACTGAAGATTGTTGTATCAAAAATATGTTGTGAGTGTCACATTGAAGGTGTGAGTGTCACACATAAAATACAGTTCTTGTCAATTATGTTAAACCACCTAATAAAAATCAGATGTCTGTTTCAGTGTTGCTAGGTATCAAGTAGTCGCAGGAGAAGATTGATTACATTAGAACTAAATGAAGTAGGCCCTTTTTTAATTTGGCAAAGAAATCTATATCTAAATCCTATGCTGAATACAGTTGTGTTACTGGATTAGTACTGTTATTTGACTGTACAAAAGTAACCCAAATTAACTGGACAGGACCTACATACGATACTGATACTCATAGATCGGGAGTATACACTGCAGTATTTTTTCACTTTGCGTTACTTATCTGTCTTGATTGGCGGCTTCTGGTCACCTACTTTCTTTTGATGAGTGCCATATGAGGTTCTGCTGGTCCTCTGTCTGGAAATTATCTTTCAATTTCCAGATGAGTCCTGGTTAAATTTGCGGGTTTCTGCGATCTTCTCTACACTCTTTACTTACTCTTTTCCCTACATTATAGTCAAGGTCCCTATAGTCAAGGTCCCTGCCTACTCTCTGGCAGTCCTCTTCTTCAGCTTTCTTATTATCCCCAGGGCTGCCAAGAGGCAAAAGGGTAAGGATTTTCAAATGATTGGGGGCGTGGCTGTGTATTATTGGGGCATGCTAGCTGGTGAAAAGCACTAGGCCACCCTCCTACAGAAAAAAACCTGCATTGTTGTATATACCATTGGCACAAATGTGCAGTGCCCGCTCACCAGAGCATGACATATGTCTCAGAACTCCTGACTTTCAGGACATCTAGCACCATAGTGTAGTATATAAAGAATGCATACAGTATACAGTCTTGACCTGCTCCTTACATTGGGCAGAACAGTAACCTAAAATCGGGATTGTCCAACTAGAATCCCAACATTTCACGGACTGTCCTGCTCTCACCTACCTGTTCTTGTGACTTTCACCTTCTGTGGCTGCTGGTTTCTTTTGTTGTGGCTTGCCTGAATCCTGGAATGTTGGAGGCCCTATTTGGTAAAAAAAATGGGTACATTTTTTGAAAATTCCAACCAGCCCCTGCGTTAAATCAATAGAACTCACGAACAATTAGGCCTTCCTCCAGCCCCTACATTAAAATAATAGTAATTCCCAATTAATAAATAAACCTATTTCCCTCCCTGCAAACAGCCCCAACAATAAATTAATAGTATTTACATTTCATAAATATACCTATTTCCTGCAACCATCACTGCCATTAAATAATTCATAGTCACATTTAATAAAGAGATCTCATTCTCCCCAAACTCACCCCTAAATTCAATAGCCCCCAAACCACCCCATCTTAAATTAATAGTCCCCACTATTAAATTGCCCCACCATCACCCCACAAACAAAATAGCACCCATTAATTAGACACCACCTACCTCACACACGCTACATTGCCAAAAGCCCCTTGTGCCATCACACACACACACCCTACTACAAGCCCCCTGTGCCATCACTCACACATTACTGTGCCCCTTCATCATCACCATGCTGTGCCTCCTTATGATCACACTGTGCTCCTTCAAAATCACACTGTGCTCCTTCATCACAACCACGCTGTTCCCCCTTATGATCACACTGCGCCCTCCATGCTGCCCTGCCTTCATCATTCTGTTCCATGCTGCCCGCTCCATCACATTGTGCCATGCTGCCCCCCTCCCCTTAATTACTCTGTGCCATGCTTCCCCCCCTTCTTCATCACTGTGCCATGCTGCTCACCCCCTTTCCTTCATCACTGTGCCATGCTGCTCCCCCCTTTCCTTCATCACTGTGCCATGCTGCTCCCTCCCTTCTCATTCATCACTGTGCCATGCTGCCCCTCTCTCCTTCATCACTGTGCCACGCTGCTCCCCCCCTTTCCTTCATCACTGTGCCACGCTGCTCCCCCCCTTTCCTTCATCACTGTGCCATGCTGCTCCCACCCTTCTCATTCATCACTGTGCCATGCTGCCCCTCTCTCCTTCATCACTGTGCCACTCTGCCCCCCTCTCCTTCATCACTGTGCGATGCTGCTCACCCCCCCTCTCCTTCATCACTGTACCATGCTGCCCCCCCTCTCCTTTATAACTGTGCAATGCTGCTCCCCCCTCTCCTTTATAACTGTGCCATGCTGCCCCCCCTCTCCTTCATCACTGTGTCATGCTGCCCCCCTCTCCTTCATCACTGTGCTATGCTCCCCCCCCCCTCTCCATCACTGTGCCATGTTGCCCCCTCCCCTCTCCTTCATCACTCGGTGCCTTTCTCACTCCACGCTTCTTCATCACTCGGTGCCTCTGTTTTCCTCCCTTTGCCTCCGTTACTTTACTTACCTTTTGTATTGGCTTCTTTCATTTCATCTCTTCTGACTTCTCTCTTCTGTCTGGGTCCTCTCTGTGTCGCTCCTCACTGAATGTCGGGCGTGATGTGATGATGTCACGCCCGAAATTGAGTATGAACGGAGCAGAGGGGAAGGAAGAGGCACGCCAGCGCAACGATCAAGTGAGTATGTGTTTTGTTTTGTTTTTTAAATACCCCCCCCCGGCAAAAAATAATAAAAATGAAAGCTATAAAACATTTTAGGTAAAAAAACCACACAAAAATGGCCGGGCCCCCTGGCATGTTTGGGCCCGGGTAATCAGTACCCCCCCCCCCCCCCTGCCCTCGGTGGCGAGTCAATCAGAGTTTTCCTGTTTCTGCTTTTATCTGTCTGCTGCTTACCTTCTTCAGGTTAATTATATTTGCAGTTTCCTTATCATATCTTCTAACTTTCACCTTTCATCTTTCTGCGTGCAGATGTTCAGGTTACCCCTGTTTCTTTCCCAGAGCAGAGTCAGCAGTTTCAATCACACAACGTCCCTTTAAAGTTCCAGCTGTTTGCCGATTGGTCAAGTAGAGAAACCATTTGAAAGCTCACTCTCCCCATGTGAATGGATGATTCACAACACAGGCACATTTCATTGGCACATTTTATTGGGATGAGCACCGTGGAAAAACTAGAAAGACATACTCTGGACTCACCGCTAGAGGTGTGTTTCTAGCACCACCTATGGGGGAGGGTATCTAGACATGCCCCATTTCATGCCACACAGTAGTGTCCCCAATTCATAGTATTCCACACATAATTGGCCAAAATTCATACTATTACAAACAGAAGTGCCCCCAGTTTATATTATCATATAGTAGTGCTCCCAGTTCATATTATGCCACACAGCAGTGTCTCCAATTCATATTATGCCAAACAGTAGTGTCAACAGTTCATATTATGCCACATAGTAGTGCCTCTATTCATATTATGCCACACAGCAGTGTTTCAAATTCATATTATGCCACACAGTAGTGCCCCCAGTTCATATTATGCCACATAGTAGTGCCCCCATTTATATTATGTCACACAGTAGTGCCTCCTATTCATATTATGCCACACAGTAGTGCCTCCAATTCATATTATGCCACACAGTAGTACCCCCACTCATCTCTGAAGTCATACCAGAGCTCTTCAGTTTTGAAAAGGAACATGGGAGAAGCTGCTGTCGCTGAGCACTAACAGCAGCTCTGTTTCAGGCATTATATATTGCGCCTGCTTGAGAGAAACAGCTGCTGTGCAGCTGTTGTAAATAGACCGCTAGTGTCCCCACCTTAATTCGGCTGTGCAATAGGGTGTTTCTGGGTACATCCAGCACACCCTGTGCGCACACTTATGATACACAGTATGTTGGTGTTTGTCAATCAGCTAGCACTCATATTCAGTGTGTTTCCTTAACAAGATTTATAGCATTATATTCTAGCACAGTAAAAAGAAACCCAATTTATATTTACTACCATTGTTACAATAGGGCCCATGACATGAATTTCAACAATAGAAGTACCCTTCAGAGTGCTACATTAGATTACCCCTTTTCTATACTTAGCACAGTTATATTGCAATGTTTGCAAATATTGTTTTGGAGGTTTAAACAATGAGTAATTTCAATATCAATTTCCTTCTAAAAGATTTTACAATTAAAAAACTGCCATGTAAACTGCTAAAATCTAAATTGCTATGTATGGAAATAGTACATTAGTTAATTACCGCCCAGTATTATAACTGAGGAATGATAGTTGTATTAATAACTATTTTGTAGAGGAGGACTCAACAATGATTGGCTTGGGGTCTGTGCCGATCTGCTTAGAGTGTTCTCCCCCACCATACTATGTGCTTCTCAATTAATAATAAGACAAAAAAGTAGCTCCTGTATTACCCTTAATAATATCTAAACATATCTCCTACACCAATGTACAGACATATAAACAGTACACTACATATAACATTTAAAAAGTCAAAATTTCCCTTCTCGGGTAAAATCTGGTCTCCTACCAGATCCAAAATGTAATAGACCATAACAGCAAATTGCAGACAGGACATCCAGGTCCTTATTCCTTGTCTGCCCATAGTGCTTCTTTAGATGGTTCTGCTGGGCTGACAGAAACTTACTCCAAGTCAATTTAATATTATATGTAGGGTATTGTTTTTACATTTTTACATTGGAATAGAGATTTGATATAAATAAAACTGTATTGAAGGGTAATACACCAGTGGCCTTTTTTCTTCTCTTCTACTTTTAAACACTACATGATACTGACATCTGGAGAGTATTGAAAATTTGGAGAGCTGATGAGAATAAAGGTTTAAGATGTGTGCTGATTATAAGAATTTTCTTGCAAGTGTATTTCCACACATGGGCTTCTTTGGAGATTTCTTTTGTGTTTTCAAGTGTGATATTTTTCCCATCCAGCCTACACATCTCTTGTTTCTATGGGTGTGCTAGCCATACCTCACTAAGAGTATACACCCTGTTTTAATTGCCTTTCACAATGGGTGTTTGGTTAAATATGTTAGACAGAGTTCCACAATTGTTTCTCCTTTGTTTTTTATGGACATGCAATAATTGGAGAGAAAAAATAGTTCCTGAATGTTTGGAATAAAGAAAACATTGAAAAGTCTTTCAGAATTTACTGTGAATGTTCTTATTCTGCCCGTTCTTCATTTCATTACTTATATGTTTATGAAAATAAAAGCTTTCATATGTGCTACAATTGTCTTTTCAGAAGTTATAGTCAATGCTCGTGTAGACTTTTAAGATTGCTCCATTTTTATCATTGTGTGCTTGTGAGTTTTTTTTTCTTTTACTTAGACCACATCCAGACAAACAGGAGGAAGAGTTAGAGAGGAACATTTTGGAGAGCTTCTCAGGAGTGAAGTACCATCTAAAGTATACGTTATAGGCATTCTCTTTTTCAATGTGGAGATAAAACTGGTGGACACTTCTCCTCTAATAATTTCCCAATAGTCCTACTCGGGGTTAAGGGGGGGCAGATCCCTCTCCCACTCCCTCTTATGTCTGCGTCCAGAGGTAGTGTGGCGCCAAGGGCCATACTGTATATACAGGAGATCATGCCTTTATGAAGGGGTGAGGAGAGGCATAGAATTTTAAATGAGAAACAGGTGGGAGGGGGACGGTGATACCCCTTCATAGAGCCCCCATGAGTGTCTAAAGTGAAATTTCTGAAAGTATTTTGGGCAGAGGTCTGGATCCCAAGAGAGAAAGGTACTTTGGTGTAAAAGCTCACCAACAAATTGAATACCAGGACCAGAAGGGAAGTCAGGGTTCACCCAGAGAGGTAAAATGGAAGGGGAGGAAAGCTGTATATCTTAATGGGGACAGCAGGTCTCCCTGATCTTAGCCAAAAAAGGTCATGATAGAGCACAGGTTGGTGAGGTGGGGAGATATAAGGTGAAGAGGGAGACCCCAGATTCAAGAGAGGGATGGGAGTTGGAAGTAAGTGGTGTCAATGTCTTCCGGTAACAAAGATATGAAAGGGTAAAGGTGGCTACAACCGGACTCAAATGGGCAGCCCAGTAGAAAATCTGGAAAACCCCTGCCTCCACATCTAGTGGGCTTCTTTAGAAGAGCTAGGATGATCCTAGGAGACCTACCGTTCCAGACAAACTTAGACAAATATTTTTGAATGAAGTTCAGTTCTAATATAGAAACCCTAATTTGAAGAGACTGAAAGTAGTAGAGAAGCTTGAGGAGGATTTTCATCTTGACAGCAATGATCCTACACAGCCACGAGATAATTAGGGGGTGCCATCTTGGCATATAAGATCTCTGATTTAGCTTTCTTTTTTTTCCATTGAAAGTTAAATTGTGAGATGAGGGTTTGACCATCTCGACTAAGGAAGATAAAACAGCATAGCTTCCGACTTGGTAATGTTTACTTTGTAGTCTGAGAGACCACCATATTGATGCAGAATTTGAAAGAGGATGGGGAGATATGTTCCCAGCTGTGGGAGGGTCAAGAGGATGTGTCAGGATTCGAACCCTAGGCTTCTGCCTCTGTGGACTGCTGCTCTGCTGACTGAACTATTCTGGTTGCTGGACAGTTCCTTGCCTTTATTTGGTGTTCTAGATCAGTTCCAATGATCTCCTGATCTTCCAGCATGCCTAAGCTCCACCCCTTGACTTCCTATAAAAGCTTAGCCAGTTCCTGTCTCCAGTGCCTGATTATTGTGCTCTTTGCCTGTCATCTAGCTCCTGCTCCTGTTGCTGTTCCTGTCTACCAGCATCTACTACATGTTTACCGACCTCGGCTTGCCCTCCGTTTCGCTTCTGCCTCAACCTTTGGACCTCTACGCCTCTCTGTGTACCGAACACGGCTTGTTTGACCTTTCTTCCATCTCATCTCCTGTTAGCCAGCCTTCCTCCCTGCCACTGGGCTCCAATCCAGTCTCCTGAGCGTGACAGGATGTCATCATCGAAAAGAGACAACTTGCTTTCAAGACCTCTATCTGCACACCCCATATATCAAGCAAGCTCCTATGGTTTCAGCTAGGGGCTCTAAGGGTGGGAGTGAAGGGTGGGAATAAAGAGCTTTGATACCAGTAAGAAAACTTCCGGATATATCAAACATCAATAAACTTCAGGAAATATAACTCAAGGAGATTCTCTCAAAAGCGTTCTCTGCATCATCACTAATAGCTGTGGTTTTCCTAGTATTGACAGCATGGATCAGATCAATGGTCTTACTCATGTTAGCCATTGCCAGGTGGCGCAGGACAAATCCTACTTGACCATAATGAACAAGGACGAGCAACAAATTAAGTCTATTTGACAGAATCTTGGGACATAATTTGACATAATTATTGTGCAGGGAGGTGGGTCAGTAACTAGCGCAATCATAGATATCCTTACCTTCTTTATGGCTTATAAAAATCCAAACTTGCGCGGATTCTCTGAACCAGAACTTCCCAGCAAGAAATTAAGTGAAAAGAGTGTGCAGATGGGGGGATTTTAAGATTTCAAGACTTGACATTGTTTGTAATAAACAGCCGTAAAGCCATCTGGCCTCTGAGTCTCCCCTGATTTCTGGACTTCTCTCCTCAAGAGAGATTTCAGCACCAAGTAGACTCCTGGCTTTGGGGGATAGTTTGGGGACATTAGCAGAAGCAAGAAATGCATTGATCTCCTCAAAGTGCCATTGTTCAGCTGAAGGACCATAAGGTTGAGGAAGTCCCTGATTACCAGCTTTATAACCTTTTTCATTATAATGAAGATTCAGCCACTGGCTGCTTGGTGGGAAAGTGTCATGTTAATGACATTAGAGGATGCCACTGACTGATATTGGCGCAACTAATCAGGGAGGCGTGGAGTCTAGCGCACCCCCGGGCCCCCCGCTAGAAGGTATGGGCCTGGCTAAGTGAGGTGTGCAGGTCGTGGTTTTCCAAGTTACTTATCAGTGCAGCGGGAGAGACAGGGATGGTCGTACAGTCCGGGTCAAATGTCAAACGATGGTGCAGTACACAAGGGTGATCCAGAGGAAAGGTCAGAAGCAAGCCGAAGGTCAGATTTCAGGTAACAACAGAGCCAAATCGCAGGACAGAGAATAGTCAGTGTTATGGCCTGATGCTTTTCTGCACCAAGTCACTACAGGTGCAGTTCTGTGTTTTCCCCACTAGTGGCCGCTATGTGGGTTGTGTGTCCTCACTCAGCTGCTAAGTGTTATGCTGATCACCAGACCATAAAGACTGACCTGTGGAAATCATTCCTTGCTGGTTCATTGTATGTGTTGCAGCTCTGGATCTCTGTATGTGTTGCAGCTCTGGATCTCTGTTTGTGTTGCAGCTCTTGATCATTGTGATGTGTTACAGCTCAGGATCATTGTGCTCTGGATTTTGCTGTTTCTGCTTACCTGGATTTTGGACTCTGACTTTACTCTGCATCTCTGGAGCCTGGCAAGTTTAAAAGATTTTGTTTTGAATATTATTCCTGGACATTTTGTTTCATGCCTTGCCTGGCCCTTCAGCCACTGAGATCCAACCCTGCCTGTATTTACAATAAATATTTAAGTTTACTATCATTACTGTTTCTGTGCAATAATATTGTGGAATATACCAGAGAGCCGTGGCAGAATGAACCAGCCTAACTTCATGGATCTCGTTGGGGCCACACCTGTGTCAGCTTTTTCAGACTCATCTATGCTACAGGCTTTACAGATGGATATAATCCTGGTACGCTCCCAGCTGGCTGAATTTTCTACCTTGCTTATGGACCCACTCAGGAGGCTATCAGACGTTGTCTCTCCTAATGCAGAAGCAGGTGATTTGTCTCCACCAACTCTCTCTGCTGTGGAATCTGTGCAAGCAGCACCTCGTAATTGTGCTCCTACAAATTTGCCGTTTACTAAGAACTATGGTTTAACTAATTCCCGGTTCACAGGTGGTCCACGCCCCCATCTCTCCGAAGAGGAGCGGCGGTGCAGAATAACAAACAAATTGTGTCTGTCCTGTGCCAGCAATGTACACTTCTTACAGGACTGTCCTATCAGTAGACCACGTCAGTCTACTGATCCATCCCCTGTTGTTTCCTTTCTGCATTCCAAATTTGTTTATGCTCCACCATTTCTGTTCTCTGGGATGAGACCCAATCTGCTAACTCCAGCCGCCTGTCCTGAGGTGCCAGCCTCTGCCTCCTGTCCTGAGGTGCCAGCCTCTGCCTCCTGTCCTGAGGTGCCAGCCTCTGCCTCCTGTCCTGAGGTGCCAGCCCCTGCTTCCAGTGCCAAGCTTCTAGCCTCTGTCTCCAGTCCTGAGATACTATCTGTTTCAGAGAGGGCACTACCCTTTCAGTCTGCTCCAGAGACATTATTGAAGGTCCAGCCCGAGTTGTTGGTCAATACAGTTCAGCCCGAGTTGCCAGTCTATGCGGTCCAGCCCGAGTTGCCGGTCAGTGCGGTCCAGCCCGAGTTTCCGGTCAGTGCGGTCCAGCCCAAGTTTCCGGTCAGTGCGGTCCAGCCCGAGTTTCCGGTCAGTGCGGTCCAGCCCGAGTTTCCGGTCAGTGCGGTCCAGCCCGAGTTGCCGGTCAGTGCGCTCCAGCCCGAGTTGCCGGTCAGTGCGCTCCAGCCCGAGTTTTTACTCAGCGCTGCCGCGTCCAAAGCTCCTCACAGTGCTGCCGCATCCGAGGCTCCTCACAGTGCTGCCGCGCCCGAGGCTCCTCACAGTGCTGCCGCGTCCGAGGCTTCTCCTACCGCTGTCCAGTTCAAGATGTGTGCCCAGTTCTAGCCTTGTGAGTCAGGTGCCCAGTCCGAGGTAACAGTTGCCAACCCTCAGACAAAGTCTTCTGAGTGCCCAACCATGGACTCCTGTGCTATAATTGCCAAGGATACTGCCTGTAACCTTCCCATGTTTCAGCCTCTGCCTTTTGATGGGGACCTGGATCAATTTTGTGCTCTTACACGGCAGTGTTTCGATAATTTCCGTTGCAATCCTACTTATTATGCTAAAAGCTTTAATCAAGTAGCTACCATACTAATAGGTTTTAAAGGGAAGGCTCTGGAGTGGGTGCTGTCCTTGATAGAATCTGACCACCCCATTCTCTACCATACTAGCATCTTCATCGGTGCAGTGGCAAAGAAATTTTAGACCACCCTCTCTTTTTGACCCAGCCTCTGATACCATAGAAGCTTCTATGCCTTCACTGGAACCAACTTTACCTCTAGTGCAAGCTCCAGCTATTGCCGATATTCTAGCTCCTGAATCAGCTATATGCTCAGCTCCGGTCGGGAGATCTGCATCTGAAAAGAAAAATCATAGTTTAAAAGCCCGTAAGAAGAAAAAATCTGCTGTCTAGGTTGGGGAGAGGAAAAGAAAAAAGCGTCTGGAATCTGCTTTGTTTAAGGGGGCGTACTTTTATGGCCTGATGCATTTCTTCACCAAGTCCCTACAGGTGCAGTTCTGTGTTTTCCCCACTAGTGGCCGATATGTGGATTGTATGTCCTCACTCAGCTGCTAAGTGTTATGCTGATCACCAGACCATAAAGACTGACCCGTGGCAATCATTCCTTGCTGGTTCATTGTATGTGTTGCAGCTCTTGATCTCTGCATATGTTGCAGCACTGGATCTCTGTATGTGGTGCAGCTCTTGATCTCTGTATGTGTTGCAGCTCTGGATCTCTGTATGTGTTGCAGCTCTGGATCTCTGTATGTGTTGCAGTTCTGGATCTCTGTTTGTGTTGCAGCTCTTGATCATTGTGATGTGTTACAGTTCTGAATCATTGTGCTCTGATTTTGCTGTTTCTGCTTACCTGGATTTTGGACTCTGACTTCACTCTGCATCTCTGGAGCCTGGCAAGTTTAAAAGACTTTGTTTTGAATATTATTCCTGGACATTTTGTTTCATGCCGTCTTGCCTGGCCCTTCAGCCACTGAAATCCAACCCTGCCTGTATTTACAATAAATATTTAAGTTTACTGTCATTACTGTTTCTGTGCAATAATATTGTGGAATATACCAGAGAGCCGTGACAGTCAGGAACAAAGCCAAAAGTCAGGAACCAAGGTACAAACATTAAGAGTAAGGGAAAAGGATACAGGACGCTGGAGCTGGTGAAACCAATACTCTGGCACCAGACATTGGAGGGAGGTGCCTTATATACACTAATGTGGGCCCTGATAGGAGGAGTGATGTCTCAGCGGTCAGATGATTCTGACCGCCGACTGGCTGGTGAAAGAAGCGTCCCTTTGACTAGCAACGGGATGCAAGCTACTGCGCATGCGCGTGTAGCCGGAGATATGTCCCATTGCTAGGCAACGGGACATGGCTTAGAGAAGGAGACAACCGTCCCTCCCCCACACAAGAGGACAGTGCGGACACGGCACCTGACACTCCCCCCCCCTCCCTTCTCTCTGAATTGGAGGTCTCTTCTGGACCAGAAGACGAGGAGCATGGAGATCACTCTTGTTGACCTAGGATCTCTCCTCAGGACCGTAGCCCTTCCAATGGACCAGAAATTGTGATTTGCCTTGAAGAATTCGCATCTTCAAAATACGTTTGACCTCAAACTCTTCATTAGACGTGTTCTTGACGGGAGGAGGAGGAGTTGATCTCTTAGAAAATTCATTAATAACAAGGGGTTTAAGAAGAGAAATATCAAAAGACTTATGCACTCGAAGAGAAGGGGGAACTGGAGTTTGTAGGTAACGGCATTCAACACCGGAACAATAGGAAAGGGTCCGATATAACGAGGTGCAAATTTCATGGACGGCACTCTGAGTTTCAGATTTCAAGTAGAAAGCCACAACTTATCCCCAATGTGAAGTACAGGGATGTTTTTCCGATGGCGATCTGCAAAGTGCTTATAATGGTCTGGAGTCTGTTGTAACTTGGTTTGTACCTGAGACCAGATTAAGGAAAAATTGTGAACCAAATCTTGAGCTGCCGGTACCGTGGACTCAGGTAGGTCCGAGAAGGTAGGCAGAATCGGGTGTCTCCCGAATCCAGTAAAAAAGTAAGACGTGTCTGTGGATTCATGCAGGTGATTATTGTGAGAGAATTCTGCCCAAGGGAGAATATTACTCTATGTAAATTGCTTTTCAGAACAGAAACATCCAATGTAAGACTCCAAATCCTGGTTGACCTGCTCAGTTTGGCCATTTGTCTGGGGGTGATATCCAGAAGAGAATTTTTACTCAATTCCCAGAAGTTTGCAGAAGGCACTCCAAAAACTAGAAACAAACTGCATCTCACGGTCAGAGATGATCTCCCGAGGACAGCCAAGATGTGGTGAATGAATAAGGAAGCCAATTCTGATGCAGAAGGTAGACCCTTGAGAGGGATGAAATGAGCGAATTTGAAAAATCGGTCAACAACTACCCATATGCAAGTGTGACCATGACTGCTAGGGAGGTCGGTAATAAAGTCCATACTCATGCTGGACCAGGGATGTTCTGCAACAGGAAGCTGGAGTAGGAGTCCAGTAGGACAATAGAGAGGCCACCAGTAAGAACGGGAGAGAAGTACCAGCGTGTTCTGCAACTTTTGAACTATGTGCCCAATTTAGCAATTTACTGTGCGAATGGATGTCAACAAAGGAATGTCCGACAGGAGGAGTTTTGATGGAGAATTGAGTTAATGCCAAAATTTTCTCAGGGTTGATAATGGGTTTGGCGGGTATGGAAGTTTTAGAATCAGAAGGGTCGAAGGATCGTGAAAGAGCATCTGACCAAAAATTCTTGGAACCTGTCAGGAAAGTCAAAATGAGCTGGAAACGACTGAAGAATAGAGACCAATGAGTCTGCCGGGAATTAAAACATTGAGAGGATTGTAAATAGGTGAGGTTTTTATGATCGGTGAAAACGGTGACCGGGAAGCGGGTTCCCTCCAATAAGTATCACCATTCTTCCAATGAGAGTTTAATAGCAAGGAGTTCTTTGTCTCCAATACCGTAATTAGATTCTGTGGAGGAAATTTTTTTAGAGAAAAAGCCACAGGTTCTGAAGGTACCTTAGGAATTCTTCTGGGACAGGACAGCCCCCACACCTACTGAGGAGGCGTCAACCTCCAGATAGAAGGGTGTGTATAGGTCAGGCTGAATCAAGATAGGAGCCATAGAAAAAGCTTATTTGATAGTATTAAATGCAAGAACTGCTTCATTAGACCAAGACTTGACTTGGCCTTCCTTACGTGTAAGAGAGGTAATGCGTGTAATAAGGGTGGAAAATCCCTAAGTAAATTGGCGGTAATAATTTGTGAAATCCTGGAAGATTTAATTGACAAATCCTTGGAATACGGCTGGAGTGTTACATAGCCTAAATGGCATCACAAGGTACTCGTAGTGATCGTATCTGGTGTTGAACGCAGTCTTCCATTCATCCCCCTTTCTAATCCTGATAACAATGTAGGTGCCTCTAAGGTCCAATTTAGTGAAGATTTGAGCTCCACGGATACGATCGAACAGCTCGGGGATGAGGGAAAGGAAATACCGTTTTTCGATGGCATTGAGCTTGCAGTAGTCAATACATCGTCTGAGGGACCAATCTATCTTCTTAACAAAATAAACCCCGACTCCAGCGGGAGAAGAAGATTTGCGAATAAATCCTCGTTTGAGGTTCTCAGAGATGTAATCTGACTTAGCCTGAGTCTCCAGTACAGATAGAGGAAAAACCTTGCCCCGAGGGATACTCTTGCCTGGCACCAGATCAAGGGGGCAGTCCCAGTAGCGATAAGGAGGTAGTGATTCCGCAACCACTTTGCTAAAAATATCAAGGAATTCAAAGCAGACCTTGGGAAGGATATCACAGGAGGAGGTAGCCCGAGAGGAAATTACTTGTTTTCCGCGAATGACAGGTGCCAGACAAAGTGACTTATAGGAAGTACCCCAGGAGGTAACCTGAGCGGGTGATGCCAGTCGAATTGAGGTGTCCGTAGCCAAGGTGGACCCAAAATAATAGGGTTAATGGATTTCGGGAGAACCAACAATTTAACCCATTCCGAATGGAGAGCTCCTACCATCAGCCGAACAGGAACAGTGATGCAGGTGATAGATCCATCAGAGACTCAGCTTCCAGCTAATGCGGTGAGCATCAGAGGCTGAGGCAAAGGTGTAGTACCCAAACGGAGTTGCGAGACCAAACTGGAGGATATGAAATTCCCCGCAGATCCCGAGTCCACAAAGGCAGACAGAAGTTGAGGACCATCAGAGGGAAAGAGAATAATGGGCATAAGAAATTCGGATTCTTTCTGGGAACAGGGAGAAGACGACTGGGATCCTAGGCTGACCTCCCTGCAATCGCCTATGAGGTGGCGTTTTCCAGGCTCCTTGCACATATCAACGGAAGATGTCTGGGATCTCCACAGTAGAGACATAACTGATACTTCAAATGCCTGTCTCTTTCTTTAGGAGATAGTCGTGAACGACCAATTTGCATGGGTTCCTCAATGGGGAGAGAAGGAGATTGGAATTGAGGTGCAAGACGCAGAAAAGATTGACGGCCATGTTCTTGTTCCTGTGTGTGTTCTCGGTGGGAATATCCACTTTGATACACAAATAAATTAAATCATCCAATCTAGAAAGCAGATCTCGTGATGCGAAGTCATCTTTTATCCTGTCATTCAAGCCTTGCCAGAAGGTAGCGATAAGTGCCTTCTCATTCCAGTAAAGCTCAGATGCTAGTGTCCGGATATGGACGCCGTACTGAGCAGCTGAGAGGCATACTTGATGGAGGTTCAAAAGTCCAATGGAAGCAGAAGACATGCGACCAGGTTCGTCAAACACCCTGCGGAAACTTTCAATAAAGGTCACGGAATTCTGGAGTAACAGATAAATACGTTCCCACAACAGAGATGCCCAGGCAAGGGCTTGGCCTGAAAGAAGAGAAATTATATAGGCCACCTTAATTCTGTCAGAAGAAAAGTTTTCAGGTGCGAGTTCAAACTGTATGGCACACTGATTAAGGAACCCACGGCACTTATTCAGTTCACCGTCATACTTCTCTGGAGGTGGTATACGCAACCCTTGGGAGCTTGTGGGAGTGGCAGAGCTAGTGGAGACAGAGACAACAGGAGCAGTTTCTATTCCAGAAGGGGCCAATGAGCATACAGGTAATGACCCTTGAAGGATGTCCAGGCAGGAGACCACACCCTTGATGCATTGTTGCAGCTGGGCCTGATTGGCATCTAGCTGGTCCACATGTTGGGCCAAATGCAAAAAAAGATCCCAGGCCAAAGGTTGATTCTGTGTACTCATGGCCAGAGCATACTTTCACGTTAATGACTTTAGAGGATGCCACTGACTGATATTGGCGCAACTAATCAGGGAGACGCGGAGTCTAACGCACCCCCAGTATTCACAAGGGATCCCAGCAAGGAGGTATGGGCTTGGCTGAGTGAGGTGCGCAGGTTGCGGTTCTCCAAGTTAGTTATCAGTGCAGCGGAAGAGACAGGGATGGTCGTACGGACCGGGTCAAATGCCAAATGATGATGCAGTACACAAGCGTGATCCAGAGGGAAGGTCAGAAGCAAGCCGAAGGTCAGATTTCAACAACAGAGCCAAGTCGCAGGACAGAGAATAGTCAGGAACAAAGCCAAAAGTCAGGAACCAAGGTACAAGCAACAGGAGTAAGGGAGCAGGATACAGGATGTTGGAGCTGGTGAAACTAATACTCTGGCCCCAGACTTAGGAGAGAGATGCCTTATATACACTAATGTGGGCCCTGATAGGAGAAGTGATGTCTCGGTAGTCAGATATTCCTGACTGCCGACTGGCTGATGAAAGAAGCGTACCGTTGCCTACCAACGGGATGTGAGCTACTGTGCATGCGTAACATAGCCGGAGGTACTTCCCATTGCTTGACAACGGGACGTGACTTAGAGAAGGAGACAGCGTCGGTCCCCAGCACGAGAAGACAGTGCGGGGATGGGGTCTAACAGAGAGGAGGAATTTAAGTTCTCCCCTAACAGAGCTAATCTCTTGGAAGATATTGGGAACTGGGTAAGATTTATGTCATATTTTTAATGCTTGTAGGGCATCGGTTAGTTGGCTGTTTTTGGGTAGTCAAAACTTTTTAGATTTGTAAGCTAGTGCAATGTGGTGACACATAAGAACAGCTTTGTGGGTGATCCAAAGGGTCATTGGGGAGATATCAGGGGTGTCATTCACACTGAAGTATTCCGAGGAGTGAAGTTAAGTGGACAATAGTTCCTTGTCATGGAGTAGAGATTCGTTAACTCTCCAGGTCAATTTGGTGGTTTGCTGGGCTCCTGAGGATGAGGCTCGAGACACCTGTGAGCCATGTCCCGAAAAAGATGGTCTTCAGGAATTTCTGGGGCAAAATGGGAGAATAATTTCTTGCGGTATGGTTCTAGATGGGCCAGTTTAGTTGACTCTGGGATGCCCTTGATCCTAAGGTGGTTCCACTGGACTCTATTGTCCATATATTCCTGGCATCATAATTAACATCAAGCTCCTGTCAGAACTAGGACATCACTTTTTCTGTGCAAGTTTGGTATGAAACAATGTCCTCCATTCTGAGCTAAATTTACTCTATATGGAAGCCTAGTGAGGACACTTCAGAACAAAGGGTGTAGAGGGCATGCTGGACCACAGTATGGATTGAGGACCATAGCTCTTACATTTCTTGGACCACTGAAAGGAAGTCACTTTTGGCATCTGTGCCGAATCATCATCTTCAGTATCAGAGTTGGCAGGGAACCGAGGGAAGGGCAACTGCTCTGATCTGATAACAGTAAGCTTTTTTGCTATTCGGCATTATGGCTGAGGGTCAGAGTGATCAACCAGAAAAAATGAATACAGGTTAGGTCAGATGCAATGGAGTCATCTAAATAGAAAAGTCAGTCAAGAAAGGCCACTTAAACAGGAGGGAACAATTCTAGAGCAGAAACATAATGGTAGAAATCCCGGACCCCCCTGACTGGTCTGGGAGACCTTATTGAGCATAGAGGTGTACCTGGCAATGAAGGTGTGCAGGAAACCCAGAAACTAGGAGGGGAACAGTCAGCAAGTGGAGGGTATAATGATGTTCAGAGAGGAGCTGAAAAGAAAAGTGCAATATCAGGAATCCCCACTTGGTGGCAGCAGAGTTCTGTGAGAAATTAACTATAAGTGCTTATCATAGCTCAGCACTGAGAACAGGGTTCCCTATCATTCCCTACAAGCAGATGGAGCCCTGTGATCGTTCCTGCGATTAGATGTTAGCCAGCTAGCACAGATCAAAATTGGACATTAGTTCAGTCAAGGAGCCATAGACACATCTAGGGGCACTGCTGAACAGCGTTAGCAGGGCACAGGAGGATGGTAGAGCATGTAGGCAGGTGCGGATAGCCATGAGGGTCCAAAATATGGCAGGCAATCAAGCTCTGGCATACAAAGTCATCTTCTGTTGTTGTGGCAGACCAGATCAACCCTGCTTGGACTCACAGGAAGCCAGCAGACCATGGGCCATCTGAGGCAGTGCAAGAGGTGGGAGACACAGCCTTGATGGGTGCAGATTCCGAGCCAATGGTAGCAGAGCTCCTAGAGAACATGTCAGTCCGAGATGACAACAAGGCCACACCCCCTTCCAATAATCATCTTTTGATGTTTCATACTAATGATTAATAAACAAAGTTTTGACAATATTTTACTTTTATTTCCAACATATATTTAAATTGCAGCCAACAGTGAAGCAATTACGTTAATTAAAAAAATATATTATTAATCCAAAACTGAGTTATTGGTCCTTGAACTGACTTCTAGGGGTAAATGACACATTCCTTTCCAACTCTCCCAACACCTTTCCAATAATGATTATGAGCAACCAATCAGATTCTGGCAATAATTTTATAGAATGTATTTTAAAAAAATGATAAATAGAATCTGATTAGTTGCTACAGGCAACATCTCTACTTTTTAAACACACTGGGTACTCTCAGCTTTATACATTTGCCCACCAGAGTCAAACTGGTCTGTGGATAAAATTGATCAAATGGATAACTTTGACTTGCCCTGGTATGTCTTGCTCATAATTATTATTGAGAAATTATTGGGAGAGTTGGACAGAAATGTGTATGATTTTTCATTTTCTCCAATTGGATTATCATCATCATCAATATCTACTATATAAATGCCTAGTGGCGTGTGTGGAAAAAAAACAACCAAGCTGCAGCGCCACCTGCTGGGCAGAGTTATATACTGACCTATATATTTTTTGAAGGAGAAGTGACAGTTGGGAGTGGTTGGTGGTTGCCGAGGGTGACAGTGGGGAGTTTTTAACACCTTAACACCTCAAGTAACTTGATGAAGGATGTGGCGATGAAGATGAAGGATGAGGTGATGGAGAAAAATGATGAGGTGGTGACATGTGGACAAAACCACGTTAAAAAAGGGCGCTAGCGTCGGGAAGTAACGCTCTTCCCCTGAGGAGGCCTGGGCTAGGCCCAAATGCATGACAAGAACCTTTTTATCACCTTAAGTAGCTCTATTTGACTAGAATGCATGAGTATCATGCACGGGTTAACTTGTTTATATATATAGTGCCAGCAAAATCTATAGGGCTTTACAATTGGGAACAAACATAGTAATAAAACAATATTGGGTAATGCAGACAGAGAAGTAAGAAGGCTCTGCTTGCAAGCTTACAATTTATGGGAATGTCATTGTACATGTATATTAATATACTCAAACTAAGAAGCGAAGTTTCAGGTTTTATTATTATTTTTTTTAAAAAGCAATAAACCCAGACACAGCAGACAGCTACAGGAAAAGATTCTATGAAAAGACAGCAAGACCGAGGTTACAGTCAATCAATACCACCTAGTGAATGCTTGCAATAAATGTAAGGCACTTTTACATCACCCAATGTACAAGCGCATGGCTAAGATTGAGATATTTATTTAAAGTTATTAGTATCAGAGGTCAAATAACTAAGTTGTTAAATAAAGTGGACAAAACAAATTTTAGCTGTAAACCAAACTGATTTATGCTCCTTGCAACAATGTTAAACAGTTTATTAAAACTGACCTCCAATTTCCAGTTTATATACAATGTAACTGATGTTTCCAGTGTCCATGGAGTTACTAGCAACAACCAACTATTGAAAAGGAACATCTGCTACCTTTGCATTAACAACTGTGCAAATACTGAATACCATGTAAGACATTTATATGTACAATTACTTATGTTTAAGTATTCAGCAAAATCTGAGATAAGCTAAGGGAGGTCCTGCAGTTCAAGAGGGGCCTAATTCATTAAGGATCTTAAATGAAGACGTATCTTATTTCAGTCTCCTGGACAAAACCATGTTACAATGCAAGGGGTGCAAATTAGTATTCTGTTTTGCACATAAGTTGCAAAACAACTGACTGTTTTTTCATGTAGCACACAAATACTTGATAGCTTATTTCTACACTGAAATTTAAAGTTGATATTTGTGTGTTACATAAAAAAACAGTCAGTATTTAACTTATGTGCATAAGAGAATACTATTTTGCACCCCTTGCATTGTAACATGGTTTTGTCCAGGAGACTGAAATAAGATACCTCTTCATTTAAGATCCTGGATGAATCAGGCACGAGGTTATTAAGTGTTTAGTGCTGTTAAACAAATTGAAGAGCATATGGACAAATATACTAGTGTCACTTTTATTACATCAATACATGCAGTTTATGTTCCAGTTACATCATTTATCTTTATCAACATGAGAACATGAGAAAACAGCCATGGAGCCACGATATATATATATATATATATACATAAATATATGTATAGCTGTGTTATATATACATATATAATAAAGCTGTTTGCCATGCTTTTCACAATATATATATATATATATATATATATATATATATATATATATATATGGCAAGCACCCCAAGCAAATGGTGCTGACAGGGGTATGCTCAGCTGCTTTGCTGTAGTCTGTCCAGTATTTTCAGGTTGTTAGAAGAAACTCTTGTAGTTCCAGCTATTCACACAAACAAACCAACCTATTTTACAGTTCCATGCATCCCTGCTGCTAGCTAGAAACGCAGTCCCACACTAGCCACTGGGCACAGGCTAGCATCAATCACCCTGCCCACAACAGAAGTCCAGCTATTTAAGCTTCCTTTCAAGCACTAACTTAGGTGAAACTTTAATTTGTCACACCCATGTGCTCCACCTGTGATTCTGTGCTTTGTTTGTGGAGACTTAACCCTATCCACAGCACAAGGCTGCAGACTTCCAGAGAAGATATTAGTTTTTATTAGTTATGTGAATATTTTGTTGAAGATCACATTTGCAATCACCTCTGTAAAAATCATTAGTTTCCTCTGTACACCCAATATAACAATATAACTTCTACTAAATATAACATATATGTATTGGTTCATAAACCTTTTGTAAGCTTGCGAGAATCTGCTGGCACCATATAAATAAATGTAGACGATGATGATACTGCTTCTGCCATTTCAGAAGATTTGATGTGCAAATGTGTACTCAGGTGTGAACATCACAATGTTTTGTTCACTCAGCTGTAACCTGTAATGAGAAATCTTAAGACCTAAAGAAGACTTGTGTGCGGCTCCCAGCTGCCTTGTTAGTACATATGTGAACTACACTGCTACCCTGCACAAGAGTGTATGATGTGGTTGTGTTCCAGCAGATCATGCAAACTGTTAATTCATGAAAGAGAGTGGAATACATGGGTCTGTATTCACTGAGTTGAGTTGTCACTCCAAATGTCTTTTCTGTAATAATATTATTTTATGAACCCTAAAATACACATTTCCATTTGCTATAAATCAATGACAAGATGACAATAGTAATACACTAACCATAAAACTATTACTCTAGATCTAGCATGTACATATTCACCATAATTGAAAACTGTGATACAACATATAATTTCAATCCTTCTTGGCAAAATACAAAGTAAATATTCTCACACTGCTGCTGTAATTGGGTTCATGATGGGCTGAAACTTTTAAAAGCATCCAGACCCAGGATATACCAAACTGCAGTGCAGTGACAAAATGTTCACCCGTTGTCTGATTTTCCACAGTATTGCATATATTTCACAGCGAATTTCATAAGATCTTCAATCAACACCTGGGGGTAAATGTATGAAGCTCCGATTTCTGAAAGTCGCCGGAAATCGGTGACTTTGCAGGGGAAATATAAAGCGGCGATGGCTTGTAAAGGCAAAGTTTGCCTTTACTCTGCCTTATACCCCATATTTGCTCAGTGTCTTTTTAATAGCGGAGCCATGTGTTTTTATGGTTTATTGTTAATTCATGGAATTCTTGCGCTCAGAATGGCCCTGGCAGGATGGCCCCTCCAGGGAACATTGATCTCTGTGACATCTGACAATGGTTTAGTAGAGCTTAGAAATGACTTTGTGCCCCTTTCCAGAGTGAAAGAGCAATAGTTTCCCAGAAATGTCAGTAACTTCTTTTCAATGTCCCAGGAACCTGCATGCTGACAAATTCTTTCTGATGGTAAGAGCTAAAGTGATCAGATTTATATTGAATAGGACTGCCCTTAATCAGTTCTGATTATTAATTATTTACTGTATTTCTCTGATTAGGTTGCACTAACTAGGTTCCAATAATTTTTTTGTTCCCTAACATTACATTTTTTATTGTCTTGCACAGCGAAAATAATAAAGCAAGCACCAAACCTTTGTATTATTTTATTCTTCAGACACTTCTCTATATACTACTGGAATCTGCAAAAAGATCTAACCAAAGTTACTGTGTGAGAAAGAATATAATAATTTTCACCTACTTTCTCACTAATATGATATATATTTCGAGGAATTTAGTAAACATGGATTGTTGCGTGGTCTCAGGGCCTATATATTCATTCTGTTTGATATGTAGAAAACAATGTGTGTGTGTCAGGAATGTAAACAATTATGTCCCAAATGGAGCAGAGAGCTGATAAATTCTTTATTGCAATTGAGATCATATAAAAATTTACAATGTTTTTGAAAACCTTCGGCCAGATATTGCACATTGGCATCAGAGTGCTAGGAACAGGATTGCACACTGATAATTGGATGCCGGGAACTCAGGATTGCATACTGGTAACAAGACGCCAGGAACTTAGGAAACCAGAATCAGGACCAAATCACCAGAACTACATATGTGGGACAGCATATGTTAAACAAAAATCTGGCCTTGATTGAAGGAAGAATCATCATCATCATTTATATAGCGCCACTAATTCTGCAGCTCTGTACAGAGACCTCACTCACATCAGCTCCATTGGAGCTTACAGTCTAAATTCACTAACAAACACACAGACAGACTAGGGGCAATTTGATAGCAGCCAAATAACTTACTAGTATGGTTTTGGATTGAGGGTAGAAACTGGAGCGCCTGGAGGAAAATCACGCAAATACAGGGAGAACATACAAACTCCACACATATAAGGCCATGGTCAGGAATTGAACTCATGACCCCAGTGCTGTGAGGCAGAAATACTAACCACTAAGCCACCATGCTGCCCCAACCAGAGTTTTAAAGGCCAAGCAACAGGAGCTGCCCTTTAATAGCTAATGATTAGGTCTGGATTGATTAACTGCTACCTTACTAGGATACAGAAGCACCTATTGTGTGCTTTGGAATGTGCCTGCTTCCTGTGTAACAAATGCTTATGTGCTCAAATTAACAAGGGACTTTTTCACAGCACTACTTCCTATGCTAGTACTCATCTTTTCAAGATGTAACTAAGATCCAAGGCTGTAAGTGTTGCAGGATATTCCTAACTCAAACTCAGTGAGGCAAATATGTTTTTGGTAAGACATAATATGAGTTTGGAATGAGGAGATTATGGTATATTCCAACATGTGAGATGATCTTTATTGCAGAATACAACTGATTTTATTGTTTCTTTAGCAGCATGGGTAAATGACATTTCCTTTAACAGCTTTTGCAAGGCATAACTTCAAAGTGTAACTTGAGCTGTGTTTAAATGTATGCTACTTGCAAATAGTGGTTGAGTGTCATGTGCAAAGGTCATTCTCATTAATCAGAGGTATTTTTTTGCTTTGCAACTAAATGTAATTAGTGCAGACACTGAGTTATTATCAGTAGATAAAGGCAGAATAGAAAGTCCCCCAAAAGTATCATCCTAGACAAGACTGTGCATGGACCAACATGTACACATCCATCATTTCCTCTGGAGTCAAGAATTGGACTAGGTGACTCCCATGATTTAGGAAGGTCTGCATCATTTTGCTATGGAAGCTAAGTAACATTGTATCTTTTTCCATCTTCCTTTATTCTCTGACCAGTTTCAGTTTCAGGGAGGCAAAGTATCATATTCTGGAAATTTATTGCCAATTAGCCTCTATATATATATATATATATATATGGTATTAAACCCAGAAGAAGGAGAGGAGGATTTCTGTATCTATTTGCATGGCTTGGTCTTCCAGGTAGAAGGAAGAGGTAACATATATAGGACGTCAAGTAAATAGCAGGTGTCGTGCAAAGGTGAAGTTCGAGAGCAACCAAGAAGGTTTCAATAGGGGAGACAGAAACAAAGGCTTTGCAAGAGCACTTCTGCAGCATCGGTGTGGATTTTTTTGTATTCCCTTTGAATTAAAGAAAATTTAATTTGGATTTCTAAAAAGAAGAGGATCCCTTTGGAATTAGGTATGTAATAAATTGGTGACGAAAGTATGGGGGGAGTCTTCATTTAAATAAGTATTTTTCATGATGTGTGTTTTTTTTACAGTTTTTGGCATGTGACACTTCAGGTCCCAGCAGGCACTGGATGACACGGCATGCAACAGTAGTACTTGTAGTTCAGCAAGCACCAGCATCATCATCATCAACATTTATTTACATAGCGCCAGCAAATTCCGTAGCACTTTACAATTGGGCATACCCAAGATATTTATCTCTGCAAACGTTTGCTGGGACCAGTAGCGCATCATAACAAAATGCTATTTTTAAATTTTTATTTCAACAATATTACCACAACACATTGGCTATCGCAATAAACTTTTTTTCCCCAGGGGGGCTAAATTTGTTTGCCAGCCTGATACTCCTAAGTGCAGGCCGGGGCTGTGCCCACTTTGCTAGTGGGTCACCATGCTGTGAGTTTCCCTGTTATAGTGTAAATAGCCCAGCCTGTCGTAGCCTGGTTGCAGCCTTTGCAGGATAACCCACACTGTTTTTCCCACCACATTAGCAGGAACTATTCCAAGCTATGAGCGCTAATGCTTAGATCACTTTGGAAAGGGAGTATGCAATTTTTTAAAAAATTTATATTTTATTTAAATTCTACATTAAAACGCCAGTCATCATCATCAAATTGACAGCATCTCTAGCACATCATGATACACTTAACATAGTTTGTAAGCATTAAACAAATATTTGTGCAGATGCATGTAACTTAGCATGCTGAGTTACATGTAGCATATGATACATACATTTTGGAATAAACATGTAATTGCATGATTTTTCACACACATTTTACATCTAGGTTTTGGACACAAATATGGCCAACTCTACATGAGGCCTTGTGTTTTTGGATCATATGGTCTCTAATTTAAATGGAAGTTTGAGAATACACTTTTCGCTGTACTTGTGTCTATGCTTTATTTACATTTTGAGGAACTTATGTTCTCTCTGTCCTAGCCTGTGGATGACAGCATGGTGTCTCAGTGGTTAGCACTTCTCCCTCATAGCACTAGGGTCATGAGTTCAGTTCCCGATCAGGGCCTTATCTGTGTGGCGTTTATATGATCTCATCATGTTTACGTGGGTGTCGTCCGGGGAGCTGCTGTGTGTGGTGCTGCCATATAAATAAATGGTGATAATGATGGCAGATTTATACAGCTGAAGCACGGTAACCAGCATCATTTCATCATTGAAAAGCTTGTGCGCAGTGAGTAATCTGCTTGTTCCATTAAAGTAGCTTAGTCTGGAAAGGCTGGTGGGACAGATAAAAATGGAGAGAAAAATAGATGCATAAACCTTTTAACACTTGGGAGGTATATTTACTAAACTGGGGGTTTGAAAAAGTGGAGATGTTGCCTATAGCAACCAATCAGATTGTAGTTATCACTTATTTAGTACATTCTACAAAATGACAGCTAGAATCTGATTGGTTGCTATAGGAAACATCTCCACTTGTTCAAAACCTCAGTTTAGTAAATATACCCCTTGGTGTGAGTGTAGTGTTCTAATGTAAATTCAAAATTCTCCAGATATCAGTGTTCTGTGGGTGGTGAGACAGGAATAAACAATTTGGATTAAGGGCTAAGGCCTTGAGCACAGGCTATAACTGATTGTAGTTTTAATACACTCCTGATTTAGAGTATACTTACCTAGGCCATTAACCATAAAGGTATCCTAACTAATGAACCATCTAGTCATATAGGGAAAGGTCATCAAGATCACAGCAAAGAGTGACATCTAAACAGAGGCTTTATAGAGAGAGGTGTCAGTGAGTTAACACCATATTTGCTTACTTTGACCTATTTGAAGAGCAAGCTATTCAAACCATATGTACAATATTCTATAACTACATCATTGACACCAAATGTGGGTTTTGGATGGTAAAGATTTGTTAGATTGTTGATTCTGGTATGTGGTTGTAATGTCTAGTATTTCATCATTTAGATTGGAAACACTCTGTAGAATTCACTAAATAAATGAAAGCTAGAATCTGATTGGTTGCCATAGGCAACATCTCCACTTTTTCAAACCCTCAGTTTAGTACATCTAGCCCTGAATCTCTCAGTCAGTTTTAACAATTATACCTTACTATGGTTCAAATTTGAAGTTTCTTACCTTAATACAATTCCAATAACCAAAAAATGTTTTAACAAAATTCCCTGTACATCTTGGACATGTTCATTTGCTAATTTGTTTGGGCATCAGCAAGAAAGTCACATGACTGCCAGGTAATAAAAGAATTTCATGTAAATATCTGAATAAGCAGACAAATGCTAGATTTGAAAAAGAATACTAGAAAAATATAACACTGTCCAAAATCTAATGTTTGCTGGCTCAGCATTATTCCAAAATATACAATTTTACAAAAGAAAAACTAAATAAAACTATTCTAGAGAGATAAACCCAGGGCCTGATTGAGGCTTCTGGCCGCCCTAGGCTAATACACCCGCGGCGCCCCCCTTCTCCACACACACAAAAAAAAAAAAAAACACTAAAGGAAAATTCAGGAGTATTAGCCAGCAAAAATTTTTTAGACAGATTCTCTTACCTGTTCTTGCTAGACTAGTAAGTTCTGTCTTGCTTGTTCTTGCAGCTTTGTTGTCGTTTAGCTATTCTGTTTTGAAAATGTGCAATCATTACAAACCCTCAATGATTAGGATTTTTAGAGAGCATCCTCATGAATGCCACACAATTCAGAGATGATGCACCCCCACACCAGCCATTTCATCACACCCCAGTGGCCAATTCATGACCCTCTTCCCCCCAGCCATTAGATCACTGTGCCCCTTATCACACTGCCCCCTCAATACACTGTTCCCTTTATCACACTGTCCCCCTTGCAGCACACTCTGTCTCCCTTATTACAATATGCCCCTGCATAAACGCAAATTTTTACTTATACGGATATTAACAAACGATGAAGTGCGCACAAGTTAATTGAGATAGACAGAAATGTCTTGCTAAACGTAGCTTTGAAAATCACAAGATGATCCCAAATCTTGCTGATACAAGTCCAAAATATATAAAATTAATCCAGCGCTAGGGTAGCGATTTTCTTGCTAGTGTAACCAGTACTTTGGTGTTTATAACGTTACTGGGTGTCTGAATGTGTAATAATTATGTGATCAAATGTAAAGGATTGTGTAGTTAGATATATCACACTAGTGGTCATGTAATGGAAAAATCTTGATAAGGATAGCAATATAGTATAACACGTTAACGTTTATATGGTTAAAATAAATTATACACATGTACCCCACAACAATGATCAATTCATATATTGTCATTCCACAATAAGGGAATAGGTTGTAAATTCATTTCAGTTCATATCTGTTCATATGATCCAGATTGTTAACACAGAGTTGGTAAAAAAATAATAATTGTAAAATAAATAATCTTGCATGCTGCTGTCGCTGCGTGGCGCCCCCCAGGGTCCTAGCGCCCCAGGCTGCAGCCTGATCAGCCTATTGGTTGATCAGGCACTGGATAAACCAAGGTTAGCGCTACCCACGCCCAGAGTGCTGAGTCTAACAAGACATCGGTATTCACCAGTGAACCCTGCGAGGAGGTATGGAATTTGCTGCTTGTGTCACGTAGGTCGTGGTCGCAGGGGTAGGCCTTAGGCATAGTTCGCAAGTGGGCTTTAGCACGTAACCCTTTGGCAACTGTAGAATATATGCAGTTTCAGAAATTAGCCAGGAATATATGGCAAGTCCCAGTAGAAAATAGCAAGTCCCAGTAGAAAATAGTCAGGAAACAGGGTAGCACAGGATTATGATTAACCAGGAAGCAGTATAGCACAGGGAATCCAGGTATAATTAGCCAGAAGAATCCTGGTCTCATTAGCCAGAAGTCAGATTAGCACAGAAAATTCAGGTATAGTGACAGGAAACTACACAGATACTGGCACCCTGGAGGTGCACAGGGTGGTTTAAATACCATGCATGGATGCTCAGGGGGTGTGCAGGAGTTGTGGGCAGTTGTGATGTGACCACAGTATTTAAAGATTGGCGTACACATGTCCAACATGGCCACCAGAAGCAGATACAGCCATGGAAAAGAAGACCAGGTGGCTCTGCATTGAACCAGGAGAATAGTGCTCCAGACTCTGAGAAGCTGACTAGTAAGTTAGGCAGGTGATAGTACCCCCACCTTTAGAGGTGTTTTAGGATTTTATGGTGATACCCATATAAACAATGAACATGAACATCTTGAGCTTTTACCCAACAACATTCCTCTGATCCATACCTTTTCTAATCAACTAAGAACTGTAGCTTCCCTTTAGAGATACGAGAATCCAAAATTTGTTTCACCTTAAATTCATTGGACAGATCTGTATCAACAACAAGAGGAGTGCTTTGAAGAAAATGTATTAATAATAAGTGGCCTTAGAAGGGAGACATGATATACAATAGGAATTTGTGATTTTTGATAAGTAGTTTCAAACTGAAAGCCACCGGGCTAATATTTGTAAAATTTTGAATGGTCCAATGTATCTTGAGGCAATTTCATACTAGGGAGGCATAGGTGTATATTCCAGGTGGAAAGCCATACTTTATCTCTGGGTTGCAAAAAATGTACTAGCTGTCTTTCTTATCTATAGAGAACTTGCAATGGGAAGACGACTTCAAGATTTCACTTGATGCACCCCCAAACCTTAGAAAAGTTTCAAAATGAACAGTCTACAGCATTAACCTCAGAAGGAGAACATTTGAAGGTTGATACAATGGGATGACTTCCATACATGACAAAAATGTAGTAGAAGATGAGGTTTTGTGAGAATGGTTATTGTGAGCAAATGCAGCCCAAAGTAAGATCCACCCAGTTGGCCTTATTAGCTGATGAGTGAATTGTAATAAAAGTCTTGCAAAATCAGTATGTGGCCCAGAAGTTGATTGACAACATGCCAGGGCGCATTCCAGAGGTCTTCAAAAAGAAGGGTCAACACTGCAAATATTGACTCTTTGCATAAAGTTTATGTAATTGACACTTCTGAAATGCTTGTAATTTTACTTCAGTATACCATAGCAACATCTGACAAAAAGGTCTAAAAGCACTGAAGCAGCAAACTTTGTGAAAACCAATATTTGTATCATTCTCAAAACTTTTGGCTATTATTGTAGGTAAATCTGTATAAAGATAAAAAAGTTATATAGTTCAGAGTATACAATAACAGTAAAAGACTAAATAAAATGAAAGTCAGAACACATCAAATACAGCAATACAATTATGCAAATTTATATTACCAATAAAAAAATTCACATTAGTCAAAATTCATAGTCAGAGAATAATTCTACAGACAACTTTAGAAATACTCAGGGTAGAAAGCTCACCATCCATTTGCTGTTGTGAGTCAAATATTTATATATCCATATAGGGCATAGTGCTAAGTATCAGAAGCATTCAGAATTCGTTAATTGGGCTAGGCCTAGCGTGGAACAGAGCCAGACATGTTTTTATCTATGCTCCTTCCCAAGCTTATTAAAATCTGCTAACATCGCAGTTACACTGTATCTAAACCTTCTGAAAAGCAAGTATAGGAGGTCTATCAGCTGACAGGAGGCACTGATTACTACATTATGCAAAAATTAGTCAGGGAAAAAAAAACCTCAGTCTCTGTGACCTTCCTCCAGCTCCCAGCTGCATTACATCTGTGGCCTGATCCCATTCCCTCATGTGGAGGCTGAACTAACACAGCACCTTGAAATAGGACTTATTTTCAATTTCCTGCTGAGCTTCAGATTTCATACCTTGCTGCTGAAATAAGACCATGCACACGGTCACAGAGTGTGGTCTTTTGATTGTCCCAACTTACTGAAGATCGCCATTGTCCCTCTTTGGTCCAATCCATCACTCAGTAGCAGAAATCAAAAGCCCCATTGTTCTCTATCACCACTGGTATTGTGGCTCAGATCCAAAAAGGTTCTGGTAAGTCCCATCACAACAAACTCTCATCAAAACCATACCTTTCTGAGGCTTGGATTCCTGCTCTCAGTAGCCAGAAGTCCATGTTGTTGTCCCTTCTTGAGCAAGCGGCGCTTGGCAGTAAAATGCATGAAATCAATGCTGGATGGAGTTCTGCATAGCAGACCATGTTTTAGCCTGTAGAGGCCACTTCAATATCGGCTTGTTAGCAGTCTACTTAACCAGTCTCCAGGATAATAGGACTGCTAGGCCAGAGGCTGAGCCTTACATGGACCCTGATTTATTTCACCACACTGTGAGGTGCCCACGGGGGGAGGAGTGGGGGATGTTCGAGCGCCCAAACGACACAGGGGGAAAAGGCCCCTGACTTCGTGTGCAGGGCACTCATTTTGCTGTAAGGGGAAAAGGGAGAATATGGGAGGGACAGCTCCACAAGGTAAGTTACCCAAGGAAACAGCCTTCGCCGCGGCTATACTCACGTATGCGGCTCTCCGATGGTGCCCCCTTGGTTCCTTCCGCGTACCTTGTCTTCCGATCAGCACCTGTAAGACAAGAGAGACAGCACAACGACAGACCTTCCCAACACCTCTGTTACTTACCCGATCCCGAGGGACCACTATGGAACTCACCACACCGTACGTTACCTCAGACAGACCACTCTCACGTCCTGAGACGCTGTGCCCCACAGGCCTAAGCTCGTGGCCCGAGCCCCGGCCGTTAAGCCCTCCTTGTCCTGGGGCTCAGGACTTAAGTGCCCTTCCGGACGGAAAGGAGGGGGTTCTATAAACTGCTCCAGAACTCTACTTAGTACCTACTTAGGAACTGAGTGTTCCATATTCTACGTCAGGACCTAGCCTCCTGCTAGATCTAGGCCGAATGCCCTCTTCCAGCTATAAGGGCCTACTGCCCGCTCACCATCATGGACCTTATGTCCCTCTACCAGCAAGGACCCGGAGTCCTTGCTATGCTACAGGGCAGCCGCCCTGCTACACTCACGGAAGCCTATCGCTTCCCTAACCAGAGGCCTATGCCTCTCTGCACTAATGGGCCTTACGCCCTCCTACAGTTCAGGGCCTTGCGCCCAACTACAGCTCAGGGCCTTGCGCCCTGTGGGGGAGCCGAGCTCCTACCTACTGTGGCCTACAGCCAGAAGCTACTTACGGGCCTTATGCCCAGCGGGGGACAAGCTCCTACCTAAGGGCCTTGCGCCCTATACCAACTAAGGGCCTTGTGCCCTCTGGGGGAGCCACGTTCCTACATGAGCACCTTGTGCCCTGTACCTACCTGAGGGCCGTGTGCCCTGCGGGGGAGCCGCGCTCCTACCTGAGGCTTTGTGCCCAGTACCCACCTAAGGGCCTTGTGCCCTTCTGACTCACTAAGGGCCTTGTGCCCTTCTGACTCACTAAGAGCCTCATGCCCTCTAAACCACTAAGGGCCTTGTGCCCTCTAAACCACTAAGGGCCTTGTGCCCTCTAACCACTAAGGGCCTTGTGTCCTCTTACCAACTATAATGGCCACCGCTACCTGCTTCACAGGCCTAGTGCCTGAAGGTGCCCCCGGGCCTTGTGCCCAACCTAAAAGAGTAATTGGTACTCACTTTCTCCACGCAGGAAACTCAGCCGTCGTCGCGAGCCCTGATTGGCTTGCGGTGGTGGCGCCAGTAGTTTGAATGGCCGGAAGTGAGCCAGGACTGGCTCGCCGATCCGGCCGCTGATTGGCCACCAGCGGGAAGTGAGCCTTGATTGGCTCACTTGCCCGCTGCCGCCGGGATCTGCCGGGAGGAAAGAATACTCACCGTTGGACTGGTGAGTTGCTTCCTCCTGCGCCTCCTTCTCGGCCGCCTCATCGCCAGGGCACCTCTCCACAACACCACCACCACACATAGATAAGGCCTGCAACTGGCCTGCTTGGCTCTTCCAGTGTGGCTCCGTATCTGGCTGTCCCTACTCAGTACCCAAATCCCACCAAAGTGTCAACACATTGCCTGAACTCACCTTCTGTATTGCAATCCCACTCTGAGGGAGATATTAGGGAAAAACCCTGCCCTCCAACTTTGACCACAAACACTCAGCTAAATCATGCATTGGTGAGGAAGTCACCTTGGCATGTTTATTATGAACAATCACAAACGGTAGTGTGACTAACAACTTTTATTTTACTAAAACTTAGTACTATACACTAGCAAATTCTGCACAATCTTGCAATAACAACAAAAAAAATCAGGAACAAATTGACTCTAGCATAAGAAGGTACATCAAGCAATTAAAAATCTAACCATCAGCAGTGCTTCAAGTATGGTAAGACTGCCTACCATTTAGTTTACTAGCAGAGGACGTTTCCTTGCACTGATCTACTTAAATTCTACTGCACACATTATACTCACACCCATGCATTCTACACAGTTGAAACACAATGACGTGATATAATCCCGTCTGTTGTGTTGGATATCTTGTGAACTTAAACACACATTAAACAGGGGTTGTCACTCTGTCCTTGATGCAAATATTTGTACTTTCGTGAATAAGAAGCACAAACGAAGATGCACAAAAAGAAAGAAGTGCAGTTAAGACACTTTAAAAGTTAACTCATTTTTTTTTTTACTGATGGCTGTAGATCCCAGAAAAATAACCTTGAACACACAACTAAACTTGGTACTTGTAACTGTTAACTGAGGCTGACCTTATAACATTCTTCAAGAACTCTTGGAACTGTACTGTGAATTTGAATTAATAAACTATCGCTCTCTGCAGGTGGCAGTTACCCCTAAAATGGATGGCAGCTAATGCATACAGTTGTGCCATCCTTGACAGTCAACATGAAGAGGAAGCCTGAATACAAGCTGCATTTAGGATCAGTAAGTGCAATACTTCAGTCGTAGAACTCAACTAGTTACTAAATAAAAAGAAATGAACCCTTTTGTAGCTATATTGTATGGGAGCCATTGGTCATTGGTCATTGTGTTGCGTCCTACTAAGGTAGACAATCCTAACATGAAGGGCACAGGGAACTGACAGTTACCCACACCAGACCATTCCTCTCCACAATCTGAATTCTGGGGGTAAATGTATCCAGCTGCAAGTTTCCGGCAGGTTTGAAAAGTGGAGATGTTTCCTATAGCAACCAATCAGATTTTAGCTATCATTAAGTAGAATGCACTAAATAATGAGAACTAGAATCTGATTGGTTGCTACATGCAACAACTCCACTTTTCGAACCCACTGGAAACTCGCAGCTTGAGTCATTTACCCCATGGTGTTTAACCGAGAAATACAATGTTTTTTGATGTTGGTGTCCCTTTAATTAATTTATTGCTCTGGACGGTAGGGTGAAGGTAAGTCAGAATATATCCTGAAAAATCAGCATATCAGGAGAGCATGCAGCTACCATGTGATGAAATCAGGAAGGCTCTCAGTTATTTCTCCTGCTTGCTAGACGTCTCATAAGCTCTGAAAGATTATGAGTGGAGTTATTTTTTTTAAAATTCCTTGGACCATGTGAGGAATTTGTCCACTTTCTTTATACCAAAAATGTAACTTTACAGTACAGCACAATGCCCAATTTCTTCTAATATTATATGAAAGATAGACAACTACATCTTAAGCCTTTATACTGCTAAACCAATTGCGCTTCTGTCTATATGGCAGAGGTATGCAACTTATGGGTCTGGACAACATCTGGAGCACCAGGATCTGTTTTGGGGGTCCCCTGATTGTTAGATATACAATATATTGTCTTATAAACCACCATCCAGAATAATGGCACACTGACACCTGGGGGTAAATGTATCAATGGCCGGATTCTTCAACTCCGGTGAGATCGGCGTCTTCAGCGCTTAAATTTAAAGCGGCGCTGCCTTGTAAAGGGAAGTTTCCCTTTACAAGGCAGCACCGCTTTAAATTTAAGCGCTGAAGACGCCGATCTCGCCGGAGTTGAAGAATCCGGCCATTGATACATTTACCCCCTGGGGTTCCAATTAAAAAATGGGTGGACACGATGGGTGCGATAATCTGTATAACCAGATCTGGACACAGACCCAGGCTAAATTTATCCACCTTCCTTCTAGTTGATTGATTAAATGTGTGACTTAGCTGATGTGATATAGAATAGGATTGTAAGGAACCCCTCCAGCCGGCACAACACAACCCGGAATCTACTCTGCCAATCAGGTGTTCACTGGAGCCCCTGATGGTGGGGACAGACTGTACCGCAGACTGACAGAGGTTCGTGAAGTGTGTACCGGTTGGGGAGAACCCAGGCAAGAAGAGTCAGGTCCACGCAGAGGTCAAGGGCCGGCAGCAGACAACAGTATCGGTAAACAAGCTGAGGTCAGGGGTCACAGGCAAATAGCAGAACCGGTAAGCAGGCCAGAGATCAGGGTCACAGGAAACACGAGCGAAGTCCAATTCAAAGCCAAGGGTCATAAACGGGGAGTCAGTAGTGGTATCAGAATACAGGAACAGGAACTAGCAGGTCAGCAGACTGGAGCACAGAAGCTAGAACCGGCAGTGAGGTTGCAGACCTCACTGCCTTAAATACTAGTGGCCACCAATCAGAGCCTAGCTCTGAATCACACACAGCCCCCTGCCTGATTAATGTATCAGGCATTAATCAGCCCACAGGCTTGTTAAATCAAGCCACAGGAAGTTTTACCTTCTGCACATGCGCGCCCGGCTTCCTCCGTTGCCGAGACGCAGCGCAGGGCACAGAGCTTCCGACCGTTGTCTTGGCAATGGTCGGTCAGGATCCGGAAGTGACGCCCCGGTCGTCAAGACGACGGCCGGGATGCCAGAGGGGGCCAGAAGCGAGAAGCGAGCCGCGGCAGCTGTGAGTACCGCCGCGGCTCGTGACAAGGATATAGTTTAATGACTAGTAGGTCTTTGCAATACTTGTGCAAGCGATGTAACAATTTTTTTTTAAATATTCTGGTTATTCCTTGTAAAAGTATGCATGTGCTGTATTTATACTGCATCACTTATATTGCTTTAAACCACTACAATTACTTGTCTTGCTAGCTAAGTCTTCTGATAACTGGCAGTTTTCCAGAATTCCTCAAGGTAAATGAAGCACAAACACTGACATTATATGCCCTCGCCCACTGCTTTGCAAAAACAGCTAGTAGTCTCACAGAGCCAACGCATCTGGCTGGTTGCTAGGCAATAATCAAAACATAAGGGATTAAACTATGTTGGGGAGAGACTAGCTCTTTATAAAGTTCTGAAAATCTCAGTAAGGACTCTTACAGCTCTGGATATACTAAGCCATAGCGGAAATATTATAGCATTATGTAAGAAAAGCAAAAAATCAGGCAATGCTGTAAGTGCATTTGAACAAAAAATATATAATTAGACTAACTTAAACAGAAGCAAACAATCTACATAAGAGAGCTTATCTGAGCTGCCTGAGCAGGCCATGGTTTATGGTAAAGGTTACATAGGCGCAGGCCGTGAGCTGTAAGGGTGACAGGCTTCCATTTATTTCATTATCTAAAATTATTGTATATTAAAAAAAACAAAGATCAATGTTCATTAATCATTACAGACACAATTCATTTATTTGATTTATTCATGCAAGATGGAGCTTTGCAGTGATAGGAAAAAAGGGTGTGGCAGAAAACTCTGCATACGGTTATATTCTGAATCTAAAACAACTTTCTGATGCTTTCCTTGCCCGGCTCTTATCATCATCATAATCATCACCATTTATTTATGTAGCGCCACTAATTCTGCAGCGCTGTACATAGAACGCATTCACATCAATCCCTGCCCCATTGGGGCTTACAGTCTAAATTCCCTAACATACACACACGTCAATTTGTTAGCAGCCAATTTACCTACCAGTACGTTTTTGGAGTGTGGGAGGAAACCCACGCAAACACGGGGAGAACATATAAACTCCTCACAGATAAGGCCATGGTTGGGAATTGTAAGGCAGAAGTGCTAACAGGCACTCTTCCCTGGATGCCAAACAGATGTCAGCAAATGAATACAGCTATTGAAGAGCTTTTCACGAACACTGTGAGAGAAAGTGCAATGAAGAGTTAAGCACTCCCTTAAATTGTTACCCGAGGCAAGCTGCTCACTTCTCTTGGCACATCCCTGCAGGTAAGATTTTGAACAATGAAGACAAAGCTTCACACTGCTCAGCCATTCAATGGCTTCCTGAAGGACAGATATGAGATGGAAAGAGGAGGAAGTCTGGTTTCTTTGACATGTTAAAGCCCTAATTTACAGTTTCAGTCTGCCTCTCGATATATGAAAGAAGATGATCACCAGCACTGGGGACACATCACAAAGGGCTGATGCTGACAATTTTAAGCATATTGTGCACAAAATTACTCAGCGCATACCAGCGCACGGAAAGGGCACTTACTCATACTTGCCTGCTCTCCCGGAATTCCCGTGAGGCTCCCGAATTTTGGGGAGTCCTCTCGGGCTCTCCTGGAAGAGTAGGCATACTTCCCGAATTCGCAGAAATTCACGGCATTGAATGGCAGGGCTTAATCGCATCATTAACACCCGCCCCCGCTATTCAATGCAGTGAATTTCAGCATTTTATAGTGGGGGCGGGGCTATGGTGACACAACAATGTAACCACGCCCCCTCCTACTCCCTGTCACACAAGTTTCGAAAGTTGGTATGTATGCACTATCCCGCCCAATTTCAAGGTATGATCTGGGCCGGGAAGGGGCACGTAGTGAATTTACAGTGTGGGTGTGCCAAACTCGAGCGCACGCAGCCAAGTCCTTATCCAGAGATATGGTAGTGAAAGTAACTTGTCTTTCTGTCTTATCTCTTCCACCAGCTCTGGGACTAGTCTAAGGTAAGGCTGCAGGTCGGGCGACATTACAGCTCTATACAGTACAATCCTTTTTCTCACTTGTATAGAGATATATACAAGGGAAAAAATATAGTATAATCTGTCAATGTGTTTATGCCTCTAGCAGACTTGTTAGGCAATGTCCATAAATGTAACGTTACAGATGGAAATCAAGTTGGTGAAATCAATACCACTTACATATTTGCAATGTTTGTTCAGCATTTATATGCCTGATTTATGAATTTCACATTTTGCTTCCATATTACATATGTGACACAACAGACTTTAAATTGACAGCAAAAGTTTCCAGCCGTCTATTGCTATATACACTATCTTTTAGTGCAGCTAATATAACTTCCTGAAGTGTTATAAAATGGAGACCTCCACCTTTTATAACCCACCTTTTATAACCCACCTTTTATATCCCATCTTTTCTATTTTTCTCAGGAAAGAGTTACAAAAAAACCACTTAACATTTCATAACTTGTTCAGTCTGTCCAGTTATTTTGTTATTCTTGCATTGCTGAGGAGTTACATTTCCTCTATATTGCTTAGGGACACAACAATGATCACTTAGCAGTATTAGCTCAGAAGCACATCGGTTACTGTCTGATGTACATGAGTACTTTTACCATCACTATATTATTCTACACTGATCCTATATTCTGATTCATACATGTAAAACACGCTCTGAGGGCTTTGAGAAGTACACTGGGGGCCTGATTCATTAAGGTGCATAAATGCCGATAGGTGCTGTATTTTACGCTAAATTGCTCTGCGCGTGCCCAGGAATGAACTATGGACCCGAGAACGCATGGGTGTGCAATTCATCTTCAAGTGCAAAGGACACTTATGACAGGCTACAATTTCATGTGCAGAATGGGGAAGGGAAGGGGCATGTACAGTAAGGGCATGCCAAACTCAACTGAACGCATCACCATTTCTTTTTTTATATTTTCTCATTAATGACTATGGGCCTGATTCATTAAGGAAAGTTAAGCAAAAAATTTAGTAAGTTTTCTCACTTAAGTTTTCTGGACAAAACCATGTAGCGATGCAAGGGGGGCACATTAGTTTATTATTTTGCACATAAGGAAAATCCTGGCTGTTTTTTCATGTAACGCACAAATACTTGATAGCTTATTTGTACACCGAAATTTAAAGTTGGCTAAGTGGTTAGCACTTCTGCCTTACAGCGCTGGGGTCATAGGTTCAATTCCTGACCATGGCCTTATCTGTGTGAAGTTTGTATGTTCTCCCCGTGTTTGCATGGGTTTCCTCTGGATGCTCCGGTTTCCTCCCACACTCCAAAAACATACTGGTAGGTTAATTGGCTGCTATCAAAAATTGACCCTAATCTCTCTCTCTCTGTCTGTGTGTGTATATTAGGGAATTTAGACTGTAAGTTCCAATGGGGCAGGCACTGATGTGAATGAGTTCTCTGTACAGCGCTGCAGAATCAGTGGCGCTATATAAATAAATGATGATGACATGCCCTACCCCAACTATAAATCTACCATTACATTTTAAATGTATCTCCCCCTCCCCCTCTGTAATGAATCAGGCCCTCTATTATTCACAAGTGACGATAATTGAAAACATTTTTTTTCTCTGTGTGTCGAGCTGCGAATGTATATTCCACATATGTATTGTATGTATCCTTCAGTGTATTGTGTCTATCTCAACACGGCAAGTGCTGTATATGAAGAGCACATGTAGGACTTCTACATCTCACGAGACCAGAGTAAGACACGTACGTGGCCACACAGTTAGCAGCAATTGCTGCCAGGCTGCCTGTCATGAATAGTGCTGAAGAGAAGACTGCTGCGCCAGAACAACAGGTAAGTCCTAATGTCTGGGGTGGGGGCTGTGCAGATGAGAACACAAAAGGAGGCAGGTAACAATGCTAAAAGGGAGAAGGTGACAATGCTAAAGGGGGAAGGTGACAATACTAAAGGGGGCAGGTGAAGAGGCTAAAAGGGGAGGTGAAGACAGGGCCTGATCAACCACTAGGCTGATCAGGCTGCAGCCTGGGGCGCTGAGTCCTGGGGGGCGCAGCGCGGAACACTGACAAGCTGTTTTGGTTTTTTTTGTTTTTTTTTCTTCAAGTGCCGGTGATCGGCTTCTTTCTCCTCTAATGGGGCCGCCCCTGGTCTCAAAGGGGCGGTCCCGCATGTTCCTGTACCCAATCACACAGCTAAAGGGGGGCAGGTGAAGAGGCTGAATGAGGCTGATGAAATGGTTGAGGAGGTATTAAAACAATAGAACAGTTTTTTGCTGCACTCTCCTTAACGAATCAGACCCATAGGGCCTGATTCATTAATGAACTTAAATTAAGACGTTTCTTATTTAAGTCTCCTGGACAAAACCATGTTACAATGCAAGGGGTGAAAATTAATTTTCTGTTTTGCACATAAGTTAAATACTGACTGTTTTTTCATGTAGCAAATACTTGATAGCTTATTTGTACACTGAAATTTAAAGTTGTTATTTGTGTGCTACATGAAAAAACAGTCAGTATTTAACTTATGTGCAAAACAGAAAACTGATTTTCACCCCTTGCATTGTAACATGGTTTTGTCCAGGAGACTTAAATAAGAAACTTCTTAATTTAAGTTCCTTAATGAATCAGGCCCATAGTGTATACCTGCTAGAGGAGAAGAAATATTGTACTTTATTTCATTTGGAAATATCAATATCAAGGATGCCTTGTTAATACTGGAACCTACATCTGACACTGTGCATTCTATCAGATAAATCCTAAATGGAGACCATTTGCTCAAGTATCTCATGTACCATCCAGGCAATCAAATTTTAACCATGTAAATGTGCCCATTTAACATTGAGATACGTGTACAGATGAGGGAAGACCTAACCTAGTTTCATATTACACTGACTAGTCAAAGACTGGATTTAACGGTTTATTGTGAGAGTGTGAAGAATCACATAGGAATTTTAGGATTCAAAAAGTCAGACCGATATGACTCTGGAGGAGTGAAGCCTATCGACGGGTAGGTTTTCACCAGGCTCCTCTGCATGGAGGTCTAGGCTTAGCTGCTATCCCTCCACTGGTCGTGGCCCTCCATACAGGTATCAGACGTAACCAGCAGGTAGATGAAACCAGGCATAAATGGAAAGGTAATAGTAAGATATAAGCCTGGCGTGTATAGAATAACCAAGAACACACTGGAACAGATGGAATTAACCAGAAACACATTGGAACAAATAGTAATAACTAGGAAAACACCTGCAGGAGCCAGAAGCCAATTTATCAAGACAAGAGAATTCATAAAGAGGTACTATCTTGTATCTAAAGCATACTTATATAGAGTGAGGCCAAATGGGGGGGGGGGCATGTAAAAGTTCAATGATAAGAGAGGACATCAAATAGAATAGGCAGGTGCGTGACTGCACATGACTGTAAATCCAAGATAGTGACCGCAATCTTCATGTATCATCAGCAGCGTTAGGGAGGAACCCTTGATGCCATCCAGCGAAGGCAGGAGATTGCTCCAGACTCCGGTAAATATATTGGAGAGACTGGTGCATGACAGAGAGCTAGTGAACGTATTGTGATGAGTTAAGTCTCTTCCTGATGCTATAAATTGCTTTACTGTTAAACCCTGCCCATGCAAAGATCAACAGTAGCCATCTTTTGATAAGATTTTTCGGTATAATTCTGAAACATACCAATTGTTTTGAAGCCACAGATGTGACATTATCATGTCAAAGGTCAGTGCATATAGGGGCAACTTTAGAGGGTGGGGGGGTCTAGCAGGCAGAAGGCCTATCCTACAGGGCTAAAGTATAGTAGCTTGAATGTACCTATGTGCCATAACAGAGGAGACTGTATGTCAGTGTGCCTTTATATAAAAGGTGAGTTCTGCTATATGTCACCTAGCATGATGAGCATTTGCTAAGATGGGAACAAAGCAAATCCTTCTCAAGACTTTATTGAAGGAGTGCAGAAAAAGAAGAAGACCCTATGGTGAAGTGTAAAATCTACTGGCTAAATATGTCTGTGAGCAGGTGAATTTTATGATTTAGGAAGAATTTATCAATAAACAGTTATTGTTATGAGCAGTGGTCTAAGTGGAAATTTAGAAGTAACGGTCTGAAAAATGTAATGAGGATGTATGTAGATAGAATTTTATAACTTTACAATAAAGGCAGTGGCAGTAGGCCATACAACTGTATACACCCCCACTTTGACCACTGGTTGGGAGAAAATGTTCTGCTGTCTATTACTCAACAGTATGTAAGTGTACCGCTTTTGTATCCAGTTATCACCTATTGTGGTTGTGCTTGCACCATGAAAAAAATAACAGGGTGTTTCTGAGGGCTCTCTCAAAGGCTTTACACAAGTTCATACTTGCCAACTCTTCCGAAATGTCACTGAGACTCCCTAATTTCAGATAGTTCTCTTGGACCCACAGGAGTGCAGTCCTTTCTCCCAGATCCCACCCACCCTGTAGTTAAGTGGATGGGACAAGGGCATCAATGACACAATTTTCTGTGTCAATGAGGCCCCCGTTCTCCTGAAGGGGAGGTTTTTAAAGTTTGCACGTTTGCACAAGTTATAAATATATCATTTTCATCTAGTGCCCAGGATGGCTTTCTTTAGCAAATAAATAATAAATAAACTGACTGAATTGAAAGTGACAACATTGTCTCCAGGGCAAGTACACCCCAAACATGATCTGCCTTTGGATTATGCTTGGTTCATCTGCACACAGATGGTATTTAGTCTTTTTAAGTAATTGTAAAAGCCATGTACAAAAATTAAAGGTTTCCTAGCACAGCTTCACATAAGATAATTGTACGGCCTCTGTACAGCAGAAAGTTAGACATACTTGCATTGAGGCCCTGTTCCCCTTCATCTGTCTGGCTTACCTCATGTGAACCTGACTTGCAGTACTCAGGGATGTTGAAAATATCTTATGATGTATATGCTAGTACGAAATGTAATCAGTATGAAATCAGAGTTTAGGAGCATTATTCTCTAACAAACAATAAGTCAAGTAACAGTTTTAATGAACATTCTCTAGGAAATAGTGACATTTTAGGCACTAGGCACTTCACGCCTCATACCCAGGTCCTGATCAACCATTAGGCTGATCAGCCTGCAGCCTGGGGTGCTGGGTCCTGGGGGCGCACTTTTGCAAGCATTTTTTTGTAAAAGAAAATAGCTTTTAATGTGTTATATACTGTATATTTTTTGTTCCCCAAATGTCAGCGATCATCTCCTCAGTGATTGTGGCCGCTCCCCTGGTCTCAAGGGGGTGGACCCATCTGTCACTACATCCAATGTGGCTAACACAGGGAGCTAACAGCAAATCCGATGCTGTTAGCTGCTCTGCCAATGCAGCTGCGGTACACTACTTAGTGTGGTCTTGTGACATTATCACACGTGACCACTCTAAGCACACAGCCCACGCCTGTACTGACAGGGCAGGTAACAGCATTGCAATGCTGTTAGCTACCTTTCAAGACGATAGAAGTACCGGAGCCTGGAGACAAGAGGACCAAAATGCAGCAAGGTAAGTTCTGTTTGCTAAATATCAGGTTGGGGAGGTGATACATTGGCTGTGGAGTGGGGGAATGACTGGGTGGGGAGAGAGAGTGATTAAATGGCAACTGCTTAATGGTTGGTGGAGGGGTAGTGGTGAATTGGCTGTAGGAAATGGATAATGAATTGGCTGGGAGGAGTGATGATTTGGCTGGGGGCTGATGAACTGGCTTGGGGGAATGGTTAATAAATTGGCTGAGGGGGGCTGATAAATTAGATGGGGGAATGGTTAATGATTTGGCTGGGGGTGATGAATTGGCTAGGGAAGGTTAATGAATTGGCTGGGGTGATGAGTCAATGAATAGTTGGGTGCATGATGAAATGGATGGGGGTGTCATAAACCTTCTGGTGGGGGTTGATTAAAATGGCTGGAGGGATGAATTGGCTGGCGGTGGGAGGTGATGAAATAGCTTGTGGGGGGGCATATCTCTGTATTGTCTTGCGGTGACATTTATGCTCTCTGTAGTGTCAGTGATCACTAGAATTTTAAATAATAGACAGATGGGGCCGGTAGATGGTAATATATGATTAAAAATATTTTCATATATTTTATTGTCTATATATGCCTGTAATAGGGGATTGTTTTATTTGACTGTAATGACATTTTAATATGTCTGCAAAATGAAGTGTGTTTTATATACTAATATTTTACGATTTTGAGTCTGTGTCTATATATATATATATATATATATATATATATATATATACAGGAGGAGTAGCAGTGTTCTTGTCACTCTCCAGTCTCCAGTGCCATTGCTCACACAGAAACAGTATTATTAGGTCGCCAATTCAAATGTGGACAGTATTATTACAGGGCTAGGGATATTGTTAAGGACAGGTCTAGGGACAGGGTTAAAGACAGGTCTAGGCATAGGGATAGGGACAGGTCTAGGGATAGGGATAGGGACAGGTCTAGGGACAAGGATAGGGATAGTGACAGAGTTATGGACAGGGATAGGGACAGGGACAGGGTTATGGACAGGTCTAAAAATAGAGATTAGAGGTTAGATTTTGGGATAATACTGTCTACATTTGAATTGTCAACCTAATAAACACTGTCTACATTTCAATTGTTGTCCTATTAATACTGTCAATGTCATTATATTGTGGACTTTATAACCTTGTCTAGTCTGCTGCCCATTAATCACATTATGGCACTCCTACATAAGGTTGGGTGGGAGGTTCGAAAGACAATTTAATTTTGCACCACTTTTCATTCTGCCACTTCTGTGTGGCAATGTTTCCTAGATGTTATTATTATTTATTATTATTAATTTTTATTTATAGGGCGCCACAAAGTATCCGTAGCGCTGTACAAGGACAAACAAGGGCACAGTACAAGGTGAAACAGCACAGTACAAGTAACAGTAAGCACTATAACTCTGGGGGCTCAGGCACAGCATGAAAGAGAGGGAGGGAGGGGAAAAGTGAGTACAGGCAGGTAACTATGGCCCAAGAGGGTGGGCACGGATGACAGGTTGAGAGTCACTGAGGGGAGCGGAGAGAAGCAAGAGGAGACAGAGGGCAGAGGGACTGAGAGGAGGTGAGCTGAGTAGCTGGAGAGCGCAGTTAAAAGTGATGGAAACAGAAGGTAGGAGAGATGTGATATAAAAACTGCCGTGTGTTTGTGCCGTTGCTCTGTTCCTTAATAAACAGCCAGCTTGAAACAGTCTTTGGCCTAAACCGGATGAAAATGATATTGTGACCTGTGAGGTGGTCAAAATTGAATGACAAATGACTGGAAATTAATTTTATTGAAGTTAGTAATAACGTAGGAAGAAAAAAAGGAACCAAATTATGTTATTTTAGCATCTTTTAGCAATTTTTGAAAAAAAATACAGATTCAAAACCAAAACACATGAGGGCAGTTTTTGCAAAACCAAAACCAAAACACAAATTAGATACAGATCCAAAGCCAAAACCAAAACCTAAACACTGGGGTCAGTGAACATCCTATATGTATATATATATATATATATATATATATATATATATATTTTTTATTTTTTTTTTGTGTGTGTATATATATGTGTATATATATATATATATATATATATATATATAAAACTATATATATGTATATATATATATATATATATATATATATATATATTTATATATATATATATATATATATATATATATATATATAGTGGCAAGGTGGGGGGGGGGGGGTAGGGGCGGCAACTGGTGTATAGGCCATGCACGACTGGAACGCTTAATTAGGCCCTTCTCATAACTCAGTGATGTCAATAGTTCCGGGCAAATTGATAGACTGAATAGTGGTTGAAGTCTAAAAATGTCCTACTCCAATTAAAATAAAGGATAAAGCTGCAGGCGACGTGGTTATGATATGAGGAGGGAGTAGTCACGTGAGCCTGTTAAACAGATGCAGAAAAATGTGGGTGTTGTATATAAAGATCACTTCATACAAGCTCTTTGTTTTAATTACGTGACACATTTCTATTGGTCTTGTAGCATCTTGTTACACAGACTACTGGGTTAGTAGAAAAAGATGAATATTATTACAGAATAGAGAGCGACCATATATATTTTGCATGTTTTACTGGTGAAACATGGCCTTGAGTGTTCCCAGTCCTACCCTATACATACCACCAGTGTCGGACTGGGGCATGAAGGGCCCACCAGTGAATGCAACACTAGGGTCCCACTAGACCAAGATTAGCTAACCTGTGGCACTCCAGGTGTTGTGAAACTACAAGCTTTGCCAATATATAGCAGCTTATTGCTGGAAGGGTATGCTGGGTTTCACAATATCTGGAGTACCACAGGTTAGCGAAGCCTGCACTAGACTCAGATCATTTGACAGACTGTCCTACCTGTTCTTGTGACTTTTACCACCTATGGCTGTTGGTTTCTTTAGTTGCGGCTTGTCTGGATCCTGGAATGTTGAGGGCCCTTTTTGGAAAAAATAATGGGTACATTTAGAAAATTCCAACCAGCCCCGGCATTAAATAAATAGGACCCACAATTAATACATAGGCCTTCCTCCAGCCCCCACATAAAATAGTATTCCCATTTAATAAATAAGCTTGATACCCTCCCTCCAAACAGTGCCTGCAATAAATTAATAGCATTTACATTTAATACATCCATTTCCCACAACCATTCCCAGCATTAAATAATATTCACATTTAATAGATAGCACTCCTCCAAACACTCAGCCCCACATTCAATTATAGACCCAAAACACCTTAGCTTTAAATTAAAGGTCCCATCACCCTCTCCCTATAGTGTTTTCTGTGCAGCCCTCCTCCCTATAGTTTAGTATAGTCAGCCCCCCTATGCCACACAGGTGTGCCCCCAAACAATATTATGCCACACAGGAGTGCCATGTTATGCCACACAGTAGTACCAAAAATTCACAAATGCCACGCTATAGTGTCCCCAATTCAAATTATGCCTGCAATAGTGCCGCCCAATTCATATATATATATTATTTACTATAAAAAATCTCAATGTGCAGATTCGTGTAAGGTGCAGATTCGTGTAAATTTACAAGTGAAACATATTGCATATTCTCTATTTGCATTTCTAGATGTTTATTTCAAAGCTGAACCTTCTAGTACAGCAGATTTGTTAGCCCAAGGCACAGTTTTATTATTTGACAGTTTCTGAGTGTGTTTAATTCTCAATCTTTACATTTACTTTTAAAAGTGCTGGTTACCTACGATAGGGGGTGCTTAATTGTTTTTTTTTTGCCGGGGTTGTAACAAATAATGCCTGTGAATCACTTGTTCAACTTTATTTAACAATGTATTTCCTTTTAAACACTATCATTTATTGTCATTATAAACAAATAGCAATACAAAATTATTGTGTAAAAACATTAATAATGTGTATATATATATATATATATATATATATATATATATACACATATATATACACACATATATACATACATACATGCATACATACATACATACATACATACATACAGACATACATACAGACAGACAAGTGGCTGGAAGCTACTTACCATAAGTTGATTTTAGCAGCCTCTCTGCTCCTCAATGCTCCCGGCAGCCTCTCTCCTTCTGATGCTCCAGGCAATCAGCTGACAGGGTGAGGGGGCGGGTCACATGATCGCAGCTGCGATCGCATTTGAAGTAGCGGTGACGCCGGGGATGACAGCGGGCTGCCTAGTGCGGACAACAGGTCCCCAGGAGCAGCTCCGCCCACTTTGAAAAGGGGGTGTGGCCGTAAGGTATCGGGCCTATTTTACAATTACAGGTGTCGAAATATCAGATAGGGAAAAGCCTTAAATCTTTCTGGATGATAGCTTTTGTTGGCCACCGCCATTACAGTGTCTGTGTGGTTTCCTTATGCAAAGTAGGGGGAAGAATATTTGTCATGGACAGTGGTGGTACAGGTGCCGCCAATGTCCTCTTATAGCTACTGCCATCTCAGGATGACTATATCAGTGCTGGTACACAAGAAAAAAATGCCTTATTAGTTAAATAAAGCATTTTGTTCTTTTTTTTCTCATTACTTTAACTTTAATTTTTCGTATATTGAATCTTAAACTGGAAGCCCAAGTCCAGTGCCGGCTCACGCATGTGGCAGAGGGGTACTGCACTAGCCTGGCGAGTGGCAAGACTCCTCTTACCGCTGCCAATGAGTGTCGCTGGGGAGTTGAGCATCGTTCAGCTGCCCTGGTGACATTTTAATGATAAATTGTGTAGAAAATGATTTTCTATCTCCGTGATAGAAAATGATCAATTTAGCATAAATAGACCAAACAGTATGAAATTTCATTCTGTGGAATGGTGAAGCTAATGAGGAACTCAAAGATTGTATCTCTACAAAATAGTCTGCAAATATTTGTTTGTAATTTTGCTACAATTTTGCTTATCTGTAGTGACTACAACACAACTAAATTTTCTGTTATTCTTACATTGCCTCCCCTCCCCTCCCCTGGTTTCTCCCATCCTAGAAAGTAGCTGCAACTTTGATAGCTGAATGAAGGAATGCTTTATTTGTCTTCCCGTGGGTCAACACAGCAGGGAACTATCAAAGACTGACATTGACTTCACATATATACGCTGTATTCACATATATAACTGTATGCTGTAAAAAATAAACACTGTACACTGTACAATTGCTCCCAAATCTAAATCGGACCTTAAGTAGGGATGTGCACCGGCCACTTTTGGTGTCTCGTGTTTTGTGTTTTGGGTTCGGATTTGCTTGATGTTTTGGGTTCAGATTTGTTTCACAAAACACCTGTCGAAAGGTTTTGGTTCGGATTTAAGGTTTTGGATTCGGATTTATTTTGAAAAAAGCATAAAAAGTTCCAAAATCAAGTTTTTGGGCTTATTTTCACTCCTATGCTATTATTAACCTCAATAACATTCAATAACAATCATTTCCACTAATTTCCAGTCTATTCTGAACACCCTCACACCTCACAATATTGTTTTTAGTCCAAAACGTTTCACCGAGGTTGCTTTCTGGACTGCATAGTGGAGTGGTCCCGATACCCAATTTGGTACCGGGGCCACAATATATCACCCTCAACTGGTCTCAATTCCACCAAAAAAGTATCTGGACTGCGTAGTGGAGTGGTCCCCACAATATAAAACAACACTCAACTGGTCTGAATTCCACCAAAAAAGTATGTGGACTGCGTAGTGGAGTGGTCCCCACAATATAATAAAAAATCCCTCAACTGGTCTGAATTCCACCAAAAAAGTATCTGGACTGCGTAGTGGAGTGGTCCCCACAATATAATAAAAAAACCCTCAACTGGTCTGAATTCCACCAAAAAAGTATCTGGACTGCGTAGTGGAGTGGTCCCCACAAAATAATAAAAAAAAAACAATTGTTCTGAATTCCACCAAACAAGTATCTGGACTGCGTAGTGGAGTGGCCCTGGTACCCAATTTGATACCGGGGCCACAATATAATAAAAAAACCCTCAATTGTTCTGAATTCCACCAAACAAGTATCTGGACTGCGTAGTGGAGTGGCCCCGGTACCCAATTTGGTACCGGGGCCACAATATAATAATAAAACCCTCAACTGGTCTGAATTCCAGGGAACAGATGGCGGACACCGGATGGACGTCTAAAACCAACATAGCAGTTAAGGGCGCAGTTCCTCTTTTTTGTGACTGCACAAACAATTAACGTAGTAATAAAAATGACAGGTTTTTGTTTTTTTTTTAAATAGAGAAAGAAAGAAGGTAGTAATAGAAATGGCAGTTATTCGAATCCCCAGGAGAGTCTAAGTGGGGTGAGCCACAGAGAGATTATTTCCTTCAGTTTCTCTAACAGGTTGTCAGTGTTGTGCCTCTTCTTAAAACCTGTTATACATAACTACACACACTCGGCAAAGCTTTTACAAATTATCTGCGGCACAGGAGAGTACCACTGGACTGTACTTTAATAGCAGTACCTATTATTTTTGGGTACAGCAACAGTGAATGATCGTAGTTAGACTTTTAAATAGCAGTACAAGCTAGATTTTTTAAAATTTTGTAATATTTTTTTCCAATTATTTTTGGAAAATTTTGTATTTTTTTTTTTTATTTTTTTTTAATTAATTTTTTATAATTTTTTTTATAAATTTAAATTTGTTTTTTAAGAACTTTTGGATTACTTGGAAATAACAATGCCCTTAGCAGAACAGACCACAGGACACAGGAAATACAGAAAGAAAGAAGGTAGCAATAGAAATTGCAGTTCCTCTTTTTTGGAACTGCACAAACAGTGATGAAAATGAAGGTGGAGCTGGTGGCATGTCACGGTCCTCTTCAGAGGACAATCTCCTGACCAGCAGGTCTTTGCACCGCTGTAGACTTGTGTCCACCGGAAACAGAGACACAACATACGCTTTAAACCGAGGATCGAGAACGGTGGCCAGAATGTATTCCTCTGACTTTAAAAGACTGACCACCCTCGGATCCTGGCAAAGTATATGAAGGGCTTCATCCACAAGACCTACATGCTTGGTGGAATCGCAATGGTGTACCAGCTCCTCCCTCACTCTCTCCAGCTGCTTCTGCAAAAGCCTGATCAGGGGAATCACCTGACTCAAGCTGGCAGTGTCGGAACTGACTTCTCGTGTGGCAAGTTCAAATGGCTGCAGAACCTTGCACAACATGGAAATCATTCTCCAGTGCGCTTGACTCAGGCGCATCCCCACTCCTTTTCCTATGTCGTAGGTGGCTGTGTAGGCTTGAATGGCCTTTTGATGCTCCTCCATCCTCTGCAGCATATAGAGGGTGGAGTTCTAGCACGTCACTACCTCTTGTTAATTTAGATTGCAAGGCTTGTAAATACTTTGAAGATAAAAAAAGCAGGCTGCACAGACTGTGGAGCTAGAAAGTGAAATTAAATGGACCACGTTACTTTGGTGGCTATCTATGCCCCCCCCCCCCCACCCTACACTTGTAGTTGAATATAAAAAAAGCAGCCTGCAAAGACTGTAGGGCTAGAAATTCAAATATACAAAGAAATGGACAAAGGCAGTTTGGTATCTGTCTGCATCAGATCCCCTCTCCATTAGGAGTAAAATAGAAAACTATTCAGCCATTATATAATCTAGAATATAAATAGAAATTGAGAAAGGCAATTTGGTATCTGTCTGCATCATAATCATCAACATCCTCCTCAGCGCCAGCTACATCAATATCCTCCTCCCGGTGTACAACATTCACACCTTCATTAGCCAAATCTGTAACTGGACTGTGGGTGATCCTTCCAGCATATGCAAAGGGCGTGCTGCAAATGGTGGAAGGAGCCACCTCTTCCCGTACAGTGATGGGAAGGTCAGGCTTCGCAACCACCAACAACCTTGGACTCGCCTTGGGGATTTGTGATAATTTCTCTTTAGAAGGCAGAGTTGTTTGCTGTGTTGTTGCTGACAGCATAACTCTCTTAAATTTTTTGTAGGTGGGGGGAGGAGGGCTTAGTTCCTTGGGTGAAGCTAAACCACTAGTCATGAACACGGGCCAGGGCCTAATCCGTTCCTTGCCACTGCGTGTCGTAAATGGCATATTGGCAATTTTACGTTTCTCCTCAGATGATTTTAAGTTTCTCTATTTGATACTTTTACTGAACTTGGGCTTTTTGGATTTTACATTCCTTTTACTAGGAGATTGGGCATCGGGCTTGCCAGACGACGTTGATGGCATTTCATCGTCTATGTCATGACTAGTGGCAGCAGCTTCAGCATTAGGAGGAAGTGGGTCTTGATCTTTCCCTACTTTATCCTCCAAATTTTTGTTCTGCGTTATATGTAGCACAAGAGAGTGTACCCCGAAGCCACACACACTCGGCAAAGCCTTTAAAAATTATATGCGGCACAGGAGAGTACCACTGGACTGGAGTTATACAGCAGTACCACTGGACTTATACTGCAGAATCAGTGAAATTTGTAATATGGCAGTAACAACAATGGACTTATACTGCAGAATGAGTGAACTTTGTAATATTGCAGTACCACTGGACTTATACTGCAGAATGAGTGAACTTTGTTATATTGCAGTACCAATGGACTTATACTGCAGAATGAGTGAACTTTGTAATATTGCAGTACCACTGGACTTATACTGCAGAATGAGTGAACTTTGTTATATTGCAGTACCAATGGACTTATACTGCAAAATCAGTGAACTTTGTAATATAGCAGTACCACTAGACTTATACTGCTGAATCAGTGAACTTTGTAATATAGCAGTACCAATGGAATTATACTGCAAGATTGTTTTGGGATATTTTTTTTTTTTTTTTTTATAATTACTTTTTTTGTAATTTTTTTTATAACTTTTTTTGTAATTTTTTATAATTTGGGAATAATGGGGAAATAACAATGCCCTTAGGAGGACAGAGCACAGGACACAGCACCACTGGACTGAACAGGACACAGCACAGGACCCAGCAGCACCACTGAACTCAGAAGGACAGAGCACAGGACACAGCACCACTGGACTGAACAGGACACAGAGCACAGCACAGCACAGAACTGAACAGCACGAGATATAGCAGGACAAAGGACCACCTAACACACCCTCCTTCTACCCTGATCAATGCCTGAGTGAAGATGGCGGCGAATAGCGGGGAATTTATAGGATCCGAGTATCGCAAGATCTGACCAGGGCCATCTTTTCCATTGGGCACGATGGGCAGCTGCCCGGGGGCCCCACGGGCAAGGGGGCCCCATAGGCATGGCTCTTAATGAGAATAAATAATCCTGCAAAAGAAATAAACCTGCAAAAAAAACCTTCAAGGGTCACTGAGCAAGTACATCTATCTATCTCTATCTCTATATATCTATATCTATATCTGTATCTGTATACAGCTATATATCTATATCTATATCTATGGGCCCCGGTGCACTGCTTTGCCCGGGGGCCCATAATGTTGTTAAGATGGCCCTGGATCCGACAGCGGGATTATGACTCAGAGCCTCGGTTTCAGTTTTGCAATTGGCGGGAATACCCGGATCTGTCTCGGATCCGGCTCGGATCCGCAACGTTCGGGTGGGCTCGGATTTCAGAAATTCGAGTGCGCTCATCTCTAACCTTAAGTGTTTTGATGCAAAAAACAGGTTTCACTAAAGTAATTTAGAGTTAAAGTGGCTTTAATTATAAGCACCAGTAAAGAAAAATAACCATGTTTTAAAGAAAACAACATATCTAGCTCCCATCCTGTCTCCAACTAGATCTACAGGGTGATTCAAAAGTCGCAGTACACCCTTTTATTTCAAAAACTCTACAGGAATTGGGCCGATTTTTAAAAGTACACCCTATTGTGTTGGTACACTACAGGTCCCAGAAATTCCAGGCTGCCGTTAACAGTTTAGGCATGCTTGTGCTTGTAGTAGTACAAGCACCAGCATACCCATGACTGCCAAGGTATGCTGGCACTTGGGGAACCACAAGTGCTGGTATACCCTGGCTCCCAGGGCATACTGGGACCTGTAGTGCACCCAGGGCCGGATTAAAGGAATGGAGGACCCGGGGCTAAGGGGGCCTCCATTGCCCCGTGAGGCCCCCCTGTGAGCCGCAACCCCGTGATCTACCTGCCGCCCCCGCCTCAAGTGCTTACCTCTTTCTGTCTCCTGTCACTGTAGTCTTTCCAAGGCGCACTGTAAGCTCCTTACTGAGGAGATCTCGTAAGAGTGCAACTCACGAGATCTCCTCAGCAAGGAGACTGCTGAGGGCCGCGGAAAGACTACAGTGACAGGCTCAGCAGCATTGATCGGGCCAGGGGCGCCCCGCCCTCGCACTGATCAATAATGCCGCTAAGCACTGTCAAGGGCCCCCTGGATGCCCGAGGCCCCTGGGCTGTAGTCCAGTTAGACCTCGGGTTAATCCAGCCCTGAGTGCACCAAGACAAAATTTAAATAAACCACACACCTTTTTTCCAAAATAATTTTATTGGGAAAAAAAATAAAAAAGACCCAGTAATTCCTGGTTCTTCATTTGTAATCATTCCAATGGACTGTGGTTGTCCCAAAGAAAAATACCTATTAAATTATACTCCTAAAATACAGCTCAAATATATCTATTTAATGTATCAAATTAATCATGAGAATGAGGGGACCATCAATCTTTATTAAATATTTTACTATTTGTACTTCTATTACATTGATTGAAATGAACCTAGAAATGTGGTTTTCTGTTTAAGTGAAAGATGCAAATAGCACCCTGTTGAAAGTATAGGCAGGGCCGGCGCTCCCATTAGGCAGCCTTAGGCAGCTGCTTAGGGCGCCGGCCTCTGGGGGGCGGCACTAAGGACTACTTTATACATAAATAATGCGGGCCGAGGGCAGATCGCCCGCCCACCTGCCCGCCCGAGCCCCCGCCCACCCGCCAGCCCGAACCCCCGCCCGCAATAATGCGGTGCTGCACTGTAGCAGCACCGCATTTTAAAATTTACCTGGCGCCTAGTTCCCGGCTTCTGGTGCCAGGTAGTGACGTCACGACGCTGCCGCTGTGAGTGTAGAATGTAGAGGAGCAGAAGACAGAGAAAGAAGCAAGCAAGAAGAGAAAGGAAAGAAAATGAAGAAACTAAGGTGAGTACAGGAAAGAGGAGGCTACAGAAAACAGGAGGGGACGGGGGACGGATGCTATACATATGGGGGAGAGAACGGAGGCTACATAAAGGGGGGGGGATGGAGGCTACAGCAAGGAGGGAGAATGGAGGCTATACAAGGAGGGGGGGATGGAGGCTACAGCAAGGAGGCAGAATGGTGGCTATACAAGGAGGTGGGGATGGAGGCTACAGCAAGGAGGGAGAAAGGAGGCTATACAAGGAGGGGGGATGGAAGCTACAGCAAGGAGGGAGAATGGAGGCTATACAAGGAGGGAGAATGGAGGCTATACAAGAGGGAGAATGGAGGCTATACAAGGAGGGGGGGATGGAGGCTACAGCAAGGAGGGAGAATGGAGGCTATACAAGGAGGGGGGGATGGAGGCTACAGCAAGGAGGGAGAATGGAGGCTATACAAGGAGGGAGAATGGAGGCTATACAAGAGGGAGAATGGAGTCTATACAAGGGGGGGAATGGAGGCTATACAAGGGGGGTGTGGAGGCTATACAAAGGGGGGGAATGGAGGCTATACAAAGGAGGAGAGAGAACGGAGGCTACAGAAAGGGGGCGAGAGGAGAGAACAGAGGCTACAAAAGGGGGGAGAATGGAGGCTACAAAAAGGGGGGGAGAATGGAGGCTACAAAAAGGGGGGGAGAATGGAGGCTACAAAAAGAGGGGGAGAATGGAGGCTACAAAAAGGGGGGGAGAATGGAGGCTACAGAAAGGGGGGGAGAATGGAGGCTACAGAAAGGGGGGGAGAATGGAGGATATACAAAGGGGAGAGAATGGAGGATACAGAAAGGGGGGAATGGATGCTAAAGAAAGGGGGGAATGAATGCTACAGAAAGGGGGGGAATGGATGATACAGTAAATGTGTGTGGGGGAGAATGGATGCTACAGAATATTGGGGAGGGGGAGGAGGCTGGAGAAAATAGGGAATTGGGGGATTACAATTAGAAATGTCCTTGAGTTAGAGACTCTGGGGTCTTGTACTAAAATAGTGTCATGACAAAATGCAGCTATGCATAATGAAGCACAGCTTTAATTCACCTTGCTGGGGCTACTCTAGGATAGTTAAGGAACCATTTATGTGTTTTAGTATTTGCACTCTATTTGGCTCTCCTTTGTTGCCCTCTATTAGTATATTTAATTTTACATCTTCAGAATACATTAACAAATGCAAATAAAATAGAACGGTCTAGATTATCTGTCATTTAGATTACCTTTCTCTATTTATTTGCATGTGTTAGTATATTTAATATATCATCTACAGAATACATTAATAGACAGCAACAGAGGAGAGCCAAGTAGTGGCCAAATACTAAAAAAAAAAGCCAAGTAGTGGGCAGGGGGGCATGTGAGTAAAGCTGGTGTTATGTGGCTAGCATATGTGACACAAGCTGATGGGCAAGGGGTGACATATGTGAGAACAGCTAGTGGGCAGATGGGCATGTGTGAGTGAAGTTGGTGGGCAGCGGGGTACATGTCAGTGTGTAACAGGTGAGTGATGTCATGTTTTCTTTTCTTTCATTTGTTTTGTTCTGAAGTCTAGCATTTGGAGCCTCCCCTCTAGATATCCTGTGTTTGCTCCTGGGCAGCAGTGAAGCCTGGACAGCATTCTGTATCAGACATCAGTGCTGCGTCAGACATCTGGAATGCATTGTAGCCAGCCAAGAGGAGGTAAGAGTTATTATTTTTAAGTGTGTTAGGGGCTGGGAAAATAGATTATTTTTTTTATTTTTTTTGGGGGGGGGGTGGGGGGAGGGGGGCGGCAAGCTTAAGCTTTGCCTAGGGTGCTGGGCAACCTTGCACCGGCCCTGAGTATAGGGCTCATGATTGCTCCTGGGTACCCTTCAATTCAAGTAAATTGTTCACATTTATGAGAGTGGCGGCCATTTTCTTGACATATAATGAATATCTCGTACTTGCCTACTCTCCATGGTAAATGTCAGTGCATATGTGGGCAACTTTAGAGGGAGGGGGGTCTAGCCGGCAGACGGCCTATCCTATAGGGATGAAGTATAGTGGTTTGAAAGTACCTATGTGCATAATAGAGGAAGCTGTGTGTAACTGCAGAGAGTGCTCATATAGAAAGGCTGTGTGATATAATAGAGATGCTGTGTGTCTTTATACAAAGAATGAGTTTAGCTATATATGACCTAGGCATGATGAGCATTTGCTAACAGAATAGGGAAAAAGCAAATCCTTCCGGTGAAATGTAAAATCCGTATGGTTGAATATGACTGTGAGCAGCTGAATTTCTGATTTAAGAACGATTTACCAATAAGGTATTGTTGGGAGAAAAAAATCTGATCCATTATTCTACAGTATGTGAGTGTACCTTGTTCATATACAGTTATCACCTACTGTGGTTGTGCTTGAACCATAAAAAAAATGAGGACAGGCAGGATTAAACCAGTAGTACTGATGTGTTACGTTTCCTACACTGCTGCTGTGACATGGTGCTTTTCAGAGCTCTCTCAAAGGCTTTACACAAATTCATACTTAACTCTACTGAAATGTCACTGACACTCCCATATTTCAGGTAGTTCTCCCGGACCCCCGGGAGTGCAGTCCTTTCTCCCGGATCCCACCCTGGAGGGGAGGTATTTAAAGTTGGCAAGTATGCAGATTATAAATGTATCATTTTCAGCTAGTGCCCAGAATGGCTTTTTTTTTTTTAGCAAATAGTTAGTTCTTTTACCAAAAGTTTTATAAAACTCTTATAATAAGCTGACTGAATTGAAAGTGACATCATTGTCTCAAGAGCACATACACCCCAGACATGATCTGCCTGTGGATTATGCTTTGTTCATCTGTATGTAGATTGTATTCAGTATATATTTAGTTATACGATCTATGTACAAATATTAAAGGTTTAATTGCACAGCTTCACATAAGATAATTGTACGGCCTCTGTACAGCACAGCGGAAAGTTAGACATACTTGCATTGAGGCCCTGTTCCCCTTCATCTGTCTGGCTTACCTCATGTGAACCCGACTCGCAGTACTCAAGGATGTTTAAAATATGACATATATGTTAGCAGGAAATGTACTTAGTATGGAATCAGAGTTTAGGAGCATTGTTCTCTAACAAATAATAAGTTAAGTGACAGTGTTAATGAAAATACAGACTCACTGCCCAGTAGCAAGCATTTCTTTTATTAATCACTGATGCCTTGATAAGCCAAGACAAGTAAGCAACGTATATAGAATAAACATGTCACTAAGTCACAGTGGAGGTGTCCTTCTGTGAGCTCAGCCAAGTTCTTTACAAACTAGTGGAATTTGAGGCAGATTGATAGGTTGAATTTTGGTTTAAAGCCTAAAAATGTCTGACTCCAAATTAAATAATGGATAACGCTGCAGGCGACAGGGCTAGTGTTAGGATATGAGGAGGGAATAGTGACGTGAGCCTGTTAAACAGAAAAATGTGGGTGTTCTATATAAGGATCACTTCATACAAGCCTTTTATTTGAATTGAGTGACACAATTCTATTGGTCTTGTAGCGCCTTGTTACACAGACTGCTGGGGCAACCGAAAATTTGATCTTCTGTATCTTTAAGTTGAATATTATTTCCATATCGAGAGCGAATATATATATTTTGCATGTTTTACTGGTGGAACGTGAAAAATATGAGTGTTGTTTGTTCTAAATAAGGATCACTTCATACAAGCCCCTCACACATATGCCTAGGGGCACTGCACAAGCCTGGTGAATGGTAAAAATCCTCTTACCGCTGCCAGCGAGTGACGCTGGGGAATTGAGCATCGCTCAGCTGCCCCGGTGACATTTTAATGATAAATTGTGTGGACAGTGTTTTTCTATCTCTACAATAGAAAATCATCAATTTAGCAGGGTCTTCATAAATAGACCCAGGGTCGGATTAACCATAGGGCTAACTGGGCTACAGCCCCGGGGCCTCGGGCATCCAGGGGGTCCTTTTAAGTGCTCAGCAGCAGTATTGATCGGTCCGGGTGGCGGCGCCACCGGCCCGATCAATGCTGCTGAGCACTTTCACTGCGGTCATTCCCCGGCGCGCTGTAGTCTCCTTACTGAGGAGATCTCGTGAGTCTCACTCTCACGAGATCTCCTCAGTAAAGAGCATACAGCGCACCGGAGAAGGACTGCAGGAGAAGGAGGTAAGTGCCTTGGGGGCGGCTCGGCTCACCGGGGATGGCGGGGCAGCTCAGATCACGGGGGGCCCTCACGGGGGAATGGAGGAGCCCTTAGCCCAGAGGCCTCCATTCCCTTAATCCGGCCCTGAATAGACCACACAGTATGAAATGCCTTTCTGTGGAATGGTGAAGCTAAAGAGGAACTCAAAGATTGTATCTCTACGAAATAGTCTGCAAATATTTGTTTGTAATTTTGCTGCAATTTCGCTTATCTACAACACAAGTAAATTTGCTGTTATTCTTGCAGTGTCTCCCCTCCCCCGGTTTCTAGTAAACATTTCTGGATAAATAAGAAAACACAACTCCTAATTATAAATATGCAGCCCCCTTAAAACAAATTACTTTTTATTTGATATAACATAGGAAAAAAGATGGCATTAATTTTTTTGTTAATGCCCCTTCATATTTTCACTGAAAATTGCATTAGAGTAAATTCATATATTACCTATATCATCATCATAATCATCATTTATATTGCACCATTGATTCCGCAGCGCTGTACAGAGAACTCATTCAAATCAGTCCCTGCCCCATTGGAGCTTACAGTGTAAATTCCCTAACACACACAGAGAGACTAGGGTCAATTTTTGATAGCAGCCAATTAACCTACTAATATGTTTTGGGAGTGTGGGAGGAAACCGGAGCACCTGGAGGAAACCCACGCAAACACGGGCAGAACACACATATTCCACACAGATAAGGCCATGGTTGGGAATTGAACTCATGACCCCAGCGCTGTGAGGCAGAAGTGCTAACCACTTAGCTTCCAAGCTGCCCAAACTATCTTTCATAACCTTATTTTGATAACACAGTATTCATTTACGCAAGCGTGATGCAAATAAAATTCAGCCTGGCAAACACATACATGTATTATGTACTAAAACTAAAAACAAGGTCACTGTCCCGCTGTCCTGAAAGTCAGGACTGCTGGTACATATGTCACACTTTGGCGAGCAGGCGCTGCACACATTTGCCATTAGTGTATGTAGCAATGCAGGTTTTTTCTGTAGGAGGTTGGCCTAGCGCTTTTTACCTGCTAGGCATGCCCCCAATGATGCACAGCTACGCCCCATAATGGCATGGCCACACCCCTTTGACACTGCAATGCTGCTGCGCATCGGCACATAGATTTCATGCTAGTTCACAATAGGGGAGCCCGATGACTTGCCAAATGGAATAGTACCTGGAAAGTTAGTGGAAAGGCAATATATTGTAAACTTCTTAGATATTACAGGAGATCTCCAGGATTGTATTAAAAATAATCTTCCATTGTCATACCTGAAAAAGGGGAGCTAAGTATTTGATGTCCTGCTTATACAACCTTGGTATAGAGGGTGGTTCAGGGCTACAAATGACCTAAACTTCTCCTTTATATATAAGTGTTAAAAATGTGTTTGTTAAAATGAAGACAAAGGGATGTATTTATTAATACCCCACCCACCCCCAATCAATAGGAAATCTTAACGTGCAATTTTTTTAAAAAAATGTCACAGTGCAGGTGCACATTTAGGGTTTTTTTTTGAGTGTCCCAGAGCCCCCTATCCCCGTCACCGTGCTTGTATCAATTCCTCCGGTAATCAGAGATTTTCACATTGTCTGGTGGCCCTATGAAGTCACTGGTGGTACTTTTTTTTTTTATTTAAGAAAAGTGGGCGGACCCAGGAATCCGTCCCTCTCCACTTACTGTGTGAATGTAGGGGCCGTGCAGCCTATTACTGCAGTGCAAAGCCTCTACTGGTAGCCCCACAGGAAAAGAGAAAGTAGTTTGTGGCTGCCCGACTGCTCTACAGAATTCAGCAAGAGAAAAGTAAAAGAAAGTTAAGTAACAAAAGAGACAGAGGAACTGTGATGGGGATAAACGGAACAAGAGGGGTAGGGTAAAGAGAGTTAGAAGTTTATAAGGGAGAAAATAGAGAAGGGAAGGGGATTTTCCTCCTCTATTCTGTGGCCCATACATGCCTATAATCGTAGAAAAGACAGACACTAAACAGAGCAAATCCTATACTCAGGCAAGCAGCTCATTGCCTTCACTTTAAAATTTTTCACCATCCCACTCCTGACTCTTGTTTCCCCCATGTTTGTGTCCACTGTGTGTCTGTATCTCTTGTTCATACTTGCCTACTCTCCCAAATTTCCGGGAGGCTCCCGAATTTCCGGGAGAGAGTAGGCAAACCCGGAACCCTGTAAAATGCCGAAATTCACGGCATTGAATTGCAGGGGGGGGGGCTTAATCATGCTATTAAGCCCCGCCCCCGCTATTCAATACTTTGAATTTCTGTATTTTATAGTAGGGGCGGGGCTATAGGGCTATAGTGACGTAATGACGTCGTCACGCCCCCTCCTACTATCTGTCACATGATCTGTACTCCGATGTCCCGGAGTAGAGATTTAAAAAGTAGGCAAGTATGCTCTTATCCCTCCACTCAGTGTGTCTGTATCTATCATCTTCCCCTATCTCTGTTTGTGTTGTTCTCTTTCTCCAATGTTGTTTATGTGTGCATAACTCTCTCCCCTTTGTGTTTGTTTAAATCCATTTCTTTCTTCCCATTTGTGTGCCTGTGTCTCTCTCCTTGTCTCCCCTTTTTGCAGGATTCAGGGCATATTTCTCTTTAATAAATAGACCCCTAAATCTTGTACCCGATCCTTTCTTTGATAGAGTTTTAGAAGCACATTCTTAAAGTCTCCGCGCAGATAGAATACCATTGTATTTTACTGAGCATTAAGGCTGTTACGTTGACATTTACATGACGCAAAACAAAGTGAACTCTAATTACATTACTGTCAATGAAGTTTCATATTTTTTCCCATTACAAAAATGCTTTATTCTCTCTGCTAAAACTGCGCCATGTAGCAGCCAATAGCTTCAGTCTAGTCACAGCTTTAAGCTGTTTTGTCTTTGCGCTTTCCACATCAGTTCAAACATCAATAAGCCAAAATATTTACATTTATACCTACGTAAACATTATCACGATTTTAAACAAGCAGATGAAGAGAAATAAAAGTGCCATATATCATTTTAAAATAAAAGGTGTTTATTATGGTTGTGACTCCTACCCTTATTTCCAACTGGGTGACTTTTGTTTTTACAGTGTACTGTATGTACACAATGGTGTTGGCTCCCAGACATAGAAGGGTTGGGGGAGGTACTGAAAGGAATGTCAGCTCCAGTTTGCTAAAAGGAATGCCAACTGATTATAATGATAGCAAACTGAACTTTAATGTATATTTTAAAAATATACTTTTATCACAAAACTTTAGTAAATAGACCCTTCAGTAAATAGACCCTAAAACATTAGTATATGACATTACTTCTTCCGTAGAAGGGGTCATTGTAACAAAGTAATATTAGCTAGGGCTGCCACATAGGACTGGCTTTTTCCTTCCAGAATTTGAGATAAGACCCCCTCCTCATATGTGTAGAAAGAAACAAGCAGAGAGGTAATACTCTGTAACACTGTACTGTCAGTTACATCATGATTGCCCCTTTCACGTTGTTCTTACTGTATTGGATTTATAAACTTATTATTGCTGTTATAAGTGGCAGCAGCCATACTTCCCCCACTATACAAAGCTGTAAATACAGTGTTCCAATCCAAGTGCAGAGGTGATAAGCTGGAGGCTAAGATCTCCTATTAGTTATAGTGTAATGTGTATATAGAGACCCTTACAACCAATACAAAATGCCACCACTAATTATACTAAGTCCTAACTTGTAGATTTTGATATATCCTTGTAAAAATCAAAATTAAGGTTTGAAATGACAACCATCCTTAAGTAAGGAAATAACCATATATTATATGTTGTGCCGAATAGGTTTGATGCCATGACTTAAATTTAAGGGGGGAATTCAATTCCCCGTATTCCCGCTGCGTTAAAACTATTACCGCTAATACAGTAGTTTTAACCCGGTTTTCTTCTTGCAGCTCAGGGAGCTGCGAGCAAAAATCCGGCATTGAAACTACTGTAATAACAGTAATAATGCGCAGGCCGCGTTACTTTCACTCGTAACGGGCCCAATTGAATTCCCCCCTAAATGTACTCTTTTTTCCTACCTATTTTATAACATTCAAATTTTTTTATTGAAGAAAATCAAATAGCTACATAAAAAGTTACACAGGAAAGATAGAATTGTTACAAGGACAAGGCATATGGTAAGTTTTGGTACAGTGTCAATGTCCGTGTCATAGGTTTCTTTCCCACCTATTGATATTATGTTAATATGTCAAGTTTAAACTGGGTGAGAGTCTGACCCGTGATGTACCAATGCATAATGCTTTACATGATTCTGATTTGTCATCTGTTACATGAGAAATGTATTGTTTTATTACTAAGACAATAGATAAATATTGCTTATAAATAAAAGAAGTATGTAATCCATAACAATGTGAACCTTGTTTGGGTGTTGGCATTTTAGGACCCCCCAGGACATTACATATTTTGTTATTATGCTAATGTTGTTTCTGCTGCACAGACATTTCAGCTGCTTCAATGATAAAGATAAGTTGTACTTTTAACTGCAGCTATAACCCATAACCATGAGAGGAGTGACCAGGAGTGACCATGAGAAGCACTTGAATGCCCTACAACCCCCACAACCACTGCAGGACATATCTCCGGACTGTCAGGAATGTGTAGAATGGCTGGCAAGTCTCCCAAAGACACAAGGCAATTAGGAGCATTGTCATTTCTATTATTTCATGTTAAGCAGGGATTTGCTTTACCTGTTGGATTTTTGCATAAACCAATAAGTATACAAAATACATTCAGGGTTTTAGAAATACAGAATCAGAATTCCCAGAGTTATTTCAAAATAAAAAGAAAGCATTTAATCATGGTCAGACGATCAGACAAACTGACAAGCATAAGATTCCGGGCCACTTAACCGCTTTTCATCAGTGTGCTGTGCTTATTTGTGTGGCCAACACACAGACTTATTCAGACAAAATTCATTTGTAAAGAGCAGTGGGCTCACTGGCGAGTCTGTGAAAGTAGATGATCCCACTGCAGCTGACGGGAAAATTATTATTGGTTTTATAGCTGCGAGTTTTGACTTGGACTATTCATTGGATTGTTGCTTGTCCTAACCTTTCTTTTGGATCTAACCATTCTCTGGGTTACTGCTGACCGACCGTTCTGGATATTAAACAATTATGGTTTGCCAACTTGCCCAGCTTGGACTCTTCTTAGACACTAGACAATATTCCAGGCTTGTGTGAGTATCTCCACTTCCTTGTAATTTACTCCTTTGTACGGTTTTGATTATTGTCGCCAATATTTTCTAGTGTCATTCAGAAGGCATATAAAACAGCTGTCATTCCATAGCAATCAACCATTATTCCACATTAAGACAATTGAGTGGTGGGGTACAGGTATGGGGGAGCGCATATGGAGTTGATTTAGGGTGAGAAATTAGGGAATCTTGGAGTAACAGGGCTGTTATTCATGAAATACCAGCAGTTTTATTGACATTTTTGGACTGACATAGTGTATAAAACAGTTAGTATTCCATAGCAATCAACCGTCATTCCACATTATGACACTTGTGTAGTGGGGTAAAAGTATGGGGAGCACATATACAAAGGATTTAGTGTTTGGGATTACAGGATCTGGGAGAAATAGGGGTGTTTATGAGACAAGTGCAACTTTATATTTTCATTTCTGCATTCACATGGCATATAAAACAGCTGTCATTCCATTATAATCAGCAGTTATTCCACATTATGACACTTGGGTAGTGGGGTACAGATATGGGGGAGCACATATGCAAAGGATTCAGGATGTGGGACTAAGGGATATGAGAGAAATGGATGTTTTTATGAGATAAACGCAACTTTTATTGACATTTGTGCATTATAAATCAGCTGTCATTCCATAGTAATCAGCAGTCATTCCACTTGTGTAGTGGAGTACAGGCATATGCAAAGCATTTAGTGTGTGGGATAAAGGGATGTGAGAGAAATAGAGCATACTTGCCAACTCTTACGGGAGACATGCGAAATTCGAGTCGGTCTCACGGACTCCCCGGAGAGCAGGCAAGTCTCCCGCATCCCGCAACTGCCTGGCCTAAATGACGTGACTCGCGATGAATCGCTTCATTTTGGCCCTGCCCCAAATGACAAAACGGCATTTCCGTCACGGGGTGGAGCCAAAATGACACGTTTGGCTGCACCCCACCCCTTCCTGCCCTCTAGTCAGACCCCCCTCCCGGACTACACTTGCCGAAAGTAGGCAAGTATGAAATAGAGGTGTTTCCCATGAAACAATTGTAAAGCACTATGGAATCTGCTGGCACTATATAAATAGATGATGATGATGATGATAATGATGAAACACCAGCAGTTTTATTGATATTCATTCACATGGCATATAAAGCAGCAGTGCTAACCACTTAGCACGGTGGCTAAGTGGTTAGCACTTCTACCTCACAGCACCAGGGTTATGAGTTCAATTCCCAACCATGGTCTTATCTGCGAGGAGTTTGTATGTTTTCCCCATGTTTGTGTGGGTTTCCTCTGGGTGCTCTGGTTTCCTATGACACTTCAAAAACATACTGGTAGGTTAATTGGCTGCTAACAAATTGACCCTCATGTGTGTGTATGTGTGTGTGTGTTAAGGAATTTAGAATGTAAGCCCCAATGCGGCACGGACTGATATCAGTGAGTTCTCTGTACAGCGCTGTGGAATTAGTTGCACTATATAGATAAATGGTAATAATAATAATTCCATACTAATCAGCTGTCATTTCATGTAGTGGGGTACAGTTGTTGGGGAACCGATATGCAAATAATTTAGTATGTAGGATGAGGGGATGTGAGAGAAATAAGGCTGTTTCCCATGAAACATCAGCAGTTTTATTGACATTTCTGCATTCACATGGCATATAAAATAGTCATTCCATAGCAAACAGCCGTCATCCCAAGTCATTCCACATGTAAAACATGACCAAGTGTCTTTGCAATAAGTGTGTGGAAGATATAAATCATAGGTGTAGGATTTTTTAAAATATACAAAAAAGTTTAATTTGCTATCATTATAGTCCATGGGCATTGGTGACTGGAGCTGTCATTCCTTTTAGCAGCTCCCGGGGTTGGTGGTCTCTGATTACTTAGCACCCCCTTCTTGCCCAGGTCAGGTCCGACAGATGGAGAGGTGGAGCCAGCTCGCTGCTCTCTGTGCAGCTGCTTATTTACCTCATTAGAGAACACACTTCAGTCATTCTCTCAGCTGCTGCTGCTACTCCAGAGAAGGAAAATGCCTCGGGGCTGTTTTCTATTCCATCTCTTGTTATTACCCATTTATCTAATTGTGTTATCTCAGCCTGCCGAAGCCACTGTCACTGAAACAGAACAGTCTCCAATTCCCACAGGTAAGAAATATATCAATATGAAACTGATCCACAGTATTATATTTTACAAAATCAAGACTAGAGCTAGGGAATGTTAACATTTTACATTTGATGTAAGTTCTTATCTGAGTTTATGTTAGTTGCTCATATCACTACATTTTTGCAATGACTATATGTTGTTTCAGACATTAAACAAGTTTGATTTCAAATGTTCTGTACCTAGTAAGACTTTTGCATGCTTGGGCAATGGACAGAAAACGTATTTGATTTCTTTGTAAGGTGTTACAGACAGTGATTCATTGAGAATTCAGCTCTGATGGTTGCTAATGGTCCCAGACACTGGGCTGTGTTTATTTAACACATTCCCCTGCACGTCCACACATTCTGCTTGAGTTCGATCACTCTTCTTGTGCTATTACTTTAAAATGTAATATTTAGTATTATCTGCCAAACTTCATGTTCTTTCTTTCCCAAGAAATCTGGAATGTGTTTTGTATGATGACTTTGTATTTGTGCTATTATTAAAACATGTTTGTAAATTATGTCTACTTAACAAGCATATGCTTCTATTGTTCTTGATAGAGAAATCTAACACTGTAGAGTATAAGTACAGTTAGATTGCTTGTTCTAGAAAGCAGTTGTTCAGTAGTAGTCACACCCTACCATGGTTGCTGTATCGCTGTTTTGTTCAACTCTGCTATTAAAAAATGTATGCTGCAAATAATCCAGTAAAGTATCTTCTCAGCCCAGTTAATGCCTATTTAAAGTGACATTATGCCAGCTGTACACATCAATGCTACAAAGAACTATTAATGTAACATTTATTAACTTGAGACTTATTAAAGCAGGGGTTCTTAACCTATAGGTCAAGACAAACTATTTAGGTTGGGTCACCATGATCCTTTTTCAGAACACCATGAACTACCCTGTAAAAGAAATAATTGTATAGAATAATACTGTCATATTTTGTGCAAGACTTCATTTTCCTATATTATATACTATTTGTTAAGGCGGTGTGGTTATTAAAATGAAGTACATTTTACTTTGCAAAATTGTAATGAAGTCTAATTCCCATGTGCGGTGGTTAGGGAGGGGTTAAACAAACATTACAAATTTTGCATATTGGTGTTAGTAATTTTTAAAATGAAACCTTAGCTCACAATTTGTATTACTGAGAAAACTTCAGAGTAACTGATCTTCAAAGTGTCTCGCTCTGTAGAGAATTCTGCCTAGCCAGGGTGTCCACCGTGTGGCTTGCTTTCACTGCAGGAATATTATTGGGCACAATTGGCTGCTGTGATCTTAGGAAGCTGACAATCTTTGACTGTATTCTGTAACCTAGCAAGACTTCATGTTTGGTAAGTGGATCAGCTTGTAGTGTACTACTAGTAAAAGCATGGCAGCCATCTGTTCCAATGACCCCTATACCCAGTAGCATTTGCAAGGCTGATGGGTAATCGGCCTTAATAAATATATTTAGTGATTCTCATTTTACATTAATATAAGACTATATTTGGGCTCATTTGGACTTCTGTCCTTTAATTGACTGATTTGCAGTGGTAATGAAGCAACAGTCCTTCTGTATGCTCTGTTAATGGGTTTTAAACAGTTAAACTGATTTCTGAATAAGATCCTTGTGGGAAAAATACACTGTAAATTGCAGGAAATGCATAAAAAGCTGGATTGGCCATTACACTCTGCTTCTTCATACAATATTTGCTTTGTTAGTTTGGAAAACTGCTGGTACTAACTATCTTCTCAGTGCAGAGATGTGGTGTGTGTATATATATATATATATATCTGATTTGATCCTGTATATACTAGAACTAACATTTGAATCAATACTCGAGAAGTTTTTATACCTGGAGTGCTAAAACATGGTTGGTTGAGCAAAACCTTTATAAACGCTTGTACAATGTTCCATCTTAATAACATGTATATTACATTTCTATGAAAAAAGTCACGAGGATTCTCTTGCTAGTGGTTTGTTCAGGCCTCGTCCACACAAGTGATTTTTTTTTTTTAATTGTTTTTGACTGCTAGATAAACATGGATTTATCCATAATGGGTTAACGAATATATAGCTCCCTATGCGAGCACATAAGTGCGTTTGGAAACATTCACTAAGGGGCATATTCAATTGACGACGGGATCGCCGAAAATCCCGTGCTCGAAAAATATTACCGTTAATACGGTAATTTACTCGCTGGATTTCAGCTCGCAGCGAATCCTAATTGAATTTGCCCCTATGTATTTACAGTAACAGAAATATCAACACTGATTTTTAACTAGTGCAATGTCTTATTCAAATGAACCACGATGCACTCCTCATATCAAATATCAATAACAATAAAAATCATGTCAAGATTTGTCATACAATTAAAACAAAAAAACACATTGGAGACATGTTGCCTAATGTTTCCCCAGAGTCTAAAATTACAGTCACCGGGCAACTCTTGACGCCTAGTGAAGCAGTAAAAAAAAAAGTGTCAAACCATGTATCAGCATTAGGGGTATGCGCCAAGACAGTGTTTGGTTATTAAGGACACAGGTATGACAGTGTCCACAAGAATAATTCTACCAGTTACCAATCTCATCTTTCCTTCTAAAATATGATCAATTATCATTGTGGTTTAAAAAAATAGGCCAGGACAGCCACGAAAATATGGGAATGCACCATCATGCAACATTAATTTTCTATAGAGTAACATGATCTCTGATGTAACAACTGACTGGTGTAGAGAGAGGATGGTTTCATACTCTCAATTTGTATATTCATAGCTTCATACTGAGTGGGATTCCTTGTTCTATTGATAAAGGCAGAGCTCTTTGTTCTTTAACTTCACTGCTGGGCTAGGTGTGCCCCTCCCTTTTATCTCTATAACTATGTGTTGGAGGAGGTGGTGATTGCATGTGCGTACTATGAAGGCAGTATTTTACTTTTTGAACACTTTCTTCAAAAACGCAAGTCTAAAATAATACTTTCTTATCTTTCTCCCTCTTTCTGCATGCAAAATGCAATGTTATGGCACAGTACTACTTCCTTTCAGACCTCTCACAGAAATTTACAGTCTGTGAAACTCTTCTCCTTGAGGTAGTGGTGGGTAGCTGTGGATGATGCTTCAAATCTTTCTCACTGCCACTAACAGAACTCCTTCTGTGTGACTGTTCTGTGTGTTTTCGGGCATTCAGAAGGAGAGTTTGGGTTGAACAGCTGCTGTAAGATTTCTGACTCGGGCCCCTATTTATTAATGACCTTTTCTATCCTTATTGCAATGATAAGGATTGAAAGATCTTGTGTATTTATTAAAAATCTTCAACAGAAACAGCAGTCGCCTATCTTTCCTATGGTCACTATCTCAACTTGGCCACCTTTGCGATAATGACTGGAGGGGAGAGCCGTAAGATGCTGTGAGGCATCCGAAGATCTCTCTACCACAATGCTCTCTCCATAGGAGCAGAGCTGAAGAATTACACATACAGTACATTACCATATGTGTATTTACATTTTTAGAACTTGTTATTTTGTGGTACAGAGCTTTCCCCATACACATTTATGGGGACTGCTCTGGATTCTGAAGCAAAATGCAAAGCGGCAGATAATGACGATATCTGCAGCAATGTACTGTTCATAAATTTGCAGGATGCTAATAATTGTGTCTTTTTTTCTACAGGAAAATAAGGTTTAATAAATGGTCCCCTATGAAACTTAACTTAGGATGGAAACTACAATGGGTTAGAAGGAGGCAATACAGCAAATTTTCACAATGAAAGATACAATCTAGATATAATAACGTTTTTAATATAAAATAAAACCTGAAAACGTTTTTAAATGTAGTTCAGATTTTTCATTTTAAAGTCACAAGGCGTCAAGTTTTTGTTAAAACCTCATGCATTACCAGACATGAATCGCCAGTAGCATATTGTTGTTTTTCCTCCTCAAACCACTTGGCATATGCATTTCCACATTGTGCCCACATTTTATTATTGCCTTTTTTTTTTTTCTTTGAACATTATCGGGTATAGTTTAGGGCATTGCTCTTTTTCATAGGAGTGGGGGGGGGGGGGTCAGTGAAGGGTTAGTTTGAAGTAAGAATTTACACTTCTCATAGGTCACTCAATCTCTGTCTAATATATTTGACAGCTAAGGCTGCCGGCGTCTGCACACTATGTGCAGGTCTGTTCGGCAGAGACAGACAGGGAGAGTGTGCTGCCGGGCTGCTAATCGGAGCAACCGGGCAGCACACTCTCTCCCTCTGCCGAACGGACATGCACATAGTGTGCAGCCGCCGGCGGCAAGCCCCGGCCCCCCCACCTGGATCCGCCACTGCAGTAGAGTGAGGCATGAAGTTCAGTCTTAGGTTTAGGTTTTTTTCAAATCCCAGACATAGTTTCAGCCTTGGTCACTTCTACATTTAAACATGCATACATGACACAAGGTCCTTTTCAATCAGTCTCAGACAATTAAATATACCAAACCCATCTATAAACAGGAACAGTATAATAACCACAGAAAAAAATATAAAGAAAAACTACAACAGTTATACAATAACCAGGTGATACACAATCATTTGAGTTCATAACTTACTTCAGGCACAATATTTTGTTACTACATCTGATTCTTTCTTCCTCTGGGCCCGCTAAAGAAAATAGGTAAAAAAAAATCTTACCTTGTGGCCAGCAGACTTTTCTCCAGTGGGCACCAGAGGGAAAGGGGTTCAAGTGAAATGTAGGTATCTAATATCCGAATAAGGCACAAAGTCTTATAAAGTCTTCTTGAAGTAAATATGAAGCCTTTATTGCATTCACATCGGATGTGGACATCTCTCAAGCAGAGAGAAGTGTGTCCTTGTACAGACAAGTACAAGCTTTATAGCTATTAGCAACATATGTTACACAGTGTAATGATATTTACTCTTATTTACAGTTTCCTAATATGGTAAACAAGTTTCTAGTTCACATTGGCTACCTTGGGATACAGAAGAGCCTACAACTGACATTGTTTAAAGCATATGTGGTGGCGTCGTAAATCTTACTTCACCTTATTTTGTCGACCTTTCTCATTGACCTTTTTTAAACCTAGAGGTGAATAAGTTTGTCCAGCTGCCACTAACAATACATCTGTTCAGACCATGTCAACTTTTCAACCTTTCCAGCTGCGTTCTGAAGAGAACAGAATTGGACACCCTTTTTACCTTCACTAAAATATAAGTATATTGTCTTTATTAATACAATATTAACCATAAACAGTTAATATTGTGTCAATCAATTTGGCTTCCACAACAATAGAGAGCCCTGTCACGGAGGAAAAACGTCCATTTTTGCCGGCATTGGAACTTTTTGCCTTTTCATAAATCTGCTCTTAACTCCTATTTTTTTTTTTTTTGGGTTATTTTATTTATTTTTTATTCCTATTCTAGATTTGAAGTTTTGCTAAGCTCTTTCAAAGTTTTCAAGAATTCAGTTACTGTCTATTAAAGCAATATTCTGTATCTACATTTAGCAGGCAAACTGCTATTATTTATTAGAGGGTGAGATGTGATTGGGCTGAAGAATTAGACTGTGTATTACAGAAAGTCTTGTCTCCTAGTGTGATGTCCAGTTTCCAGTGATGCCTTGTTCCCTGAATATCTTATGCTAGGTACACACTACAGTAATTTCAACCAACTTTTTATTGTTTTGTACTGTTTCACCCTGTATAGTGTACTGTTTGTATGGTGTACGGCGCTGCGCAAATCTTGTGGCGCCTAACAAATAAAGGATAATAATGCCAAGCGATTTTACATGTGATCGATAGTCCGATCGCTCGGTCCATGGACTGCATATACACTAGCTTTGTTTAGGACGATAAAGGGAAGAGCGGATGTCCCTTTTGCGACTTTTTACAGCCATGTTGTCGTGAGCACTGACTGTAATTTTGTATGCACTGTTGTGGATCGGTCGGAAGTTTATACACACTACACAACTGAAACGAGATTGGAACGAAAATATTAAATGGTCCGACCAACCAAATGAGGCAACAATCGTCCATTTGGGCAGACTTTCGACCATCGTGTCACTACACACACTGACCCGACTTTTGAACGAGTGGTCGTATGTTGGCTGATTGAGCCGATTATTGAACGAAAACCGTGTAGTGTGTACCCAGCTTAAGACTCAAACTCCCACAGATGAAGACATAAATGTACTAATGACTTGTGTGGTTTGTTTTTGTATATATTTTTTTTTTCTTGGTGATCATTCTGTCCTGTTCTAAATATACCTCCAGGTAGTTTACATTTCCAGCTGAACATAGTTTGACATAAAATTGGTCCATTCTGAATGTGTTGAGCATCTGTCTGCTGTTCAACCTTTCTCTCATGAGATTCTTTCTGCTTTTCTGCCTGCTGTGCCAGTTCTGCCTGTGTCTTTACTCTCCAAGTCAAAGCCTGCTTTAGCCGTTGTTTCTAAACCTGAAGATTTGTCCAATGTGTTGTCCTCTGATTCGGAAACAAATGTCTTCCAAGCGTCTATTTGTAGTCCTTTCGGTGGTTCTTGTTCCAGTTGGCTCTGACATCGGTGTTACTGCCACTCCTTTGTTGAATCTGGCGGTATCCTAGTTAGTCTTGAAGCTGGTGGTCTACTATACTGTGCATTGGTTTCATAAGCTCTCTTTTACTGATTGAGTGCTCTGCTGTTTCTTACATTGGACCATGGTTGCATGAAGATGCCAGTGTATACATTGTCTTGATGGAGAGGGTTGCACCATTATAGTGTAAACAAAAGCACCTGACTGGAGAAGGTTGAGAAAGATTTCTCAAGTAATGTTCAGTTCTAATACAAAATAGACAGGAAACACAGTAAGAATTGGAGCTTGCTGAATCTTGACCAAATATAGCAGATGTGCCACAAACAGTCTGATTTTTTTTTCTCGATATTAGCAACTAATCCAGTGTGGGCTAACCTGTGACACTCCAGGTGTTGTGAAACTACAAATCCCAGCATGCTTTGCCAATATATAGCAGCTTATTGCTGGAAGGGTATGCTGGGACTTGTAGTTTCACAACACCTGGAGTGTCACAGGTTAGCCAACACTGAACTAATCTGTTTATTTGATCTTGTGAAAGGAAGAATCATGTCTGCTGATGATGGTTATCTTCGAGTGTCTGTAGTTTATATAGGTCTGCTGTGGGGCCTGTACAATTTTTAACCTTGCACATGAGTGGTCAAAATAGTAACAGATCCATAGAAAGATGAAGCATAGAAACTACTGGTAATTTACCTCCTATTTAGGAATATCCTAATGTTTCTCTTCAAAAGAAAATCTATGGGCAATCTGTAGTAAGCAGGTATCCACGAGGACTGGGGACCTAAACTCTGAAATGTTGAACTTTGTTTTGTGTACTTTTGAGGTTAAGGACATAATAGAGACTAATACATGTTTATACTAATCTGTATGGGTAACAATTTAGTGGTGGTTAGTGTATGCAGAAATTAGTTACATTTACAGAAGTCATTAGTGGAATATATGTTTAATTTAGCTGTAGAGTTTTGCATGTTTTGATGGTGGAATATAACCCTAGTGTTTCACACAATTCCCATATCCCACCCCAACCACACAACAGTGCAGGATGCATTCACAAGGCCATTGCCCCAACTCTGTTGTTTAAAGGCTAAATTCTGCTGTATTCACAAATACACTGTGGAAAAGCAGAGTTTAAGGATTATATCAGCAGAGCTTTGCACCTCTGTGATGTGGCATTCTCAGTTGTAAAACTTTATTTGAGCTAGAACGTGATTTCACTCCTCTGTAAGTTTAGGGAATGTCCAGTCATCAAATAATAATCAGCAAGCCATGTAATCCAAATCTCATTTCTGTTCTGACCGTTCAGAACAGATCTCCCTTTATCAAGGCAGTGTTTGTTCTAGTGCGAAATATAAACAGAGATCGGTCTCCATTATGTTCATGTCTAAACAAGATTTTGGAAACCTAACTACTGCAAGTAATGTTTGCAATTTGGAAAATTGCTTCTTCCTGCATCTTTTTGCTAATTAGAAATGCAAACAAAAATATTGACAGAAGAACTTGGGCACAATGCACAGTAGTCGAGCTTAAATAAAACCACAAGACTTATAATATACATTCATTCACCATGTTCTCAGTATTTATTGCCCTCACTCCTGCTGTACCAGGCTCTGCTAGAGTCCTCAATTTTCCATACTGTCCTTTGGTTGATGTCACTATTTTAATATTTTTGTCCATGTACAATTTATTCCCTCCCCGCATCCCCCAACTGTTTCAGCTTTCAAATAATTTTTTGCATTGATATATTTGGTATTTTTAGCCTAATAAAGACTTGGCCACAGAGATAAGTATAATAGGTTTTTACTAAAAGCCTATTCATCCAGTAACACCCACCCCACCCCCAAGACACTCGCAGAATCTTTCAGATATTTGATACCATTACAAGGGAGATAGGATTGATGTAGTTACTTGCATATGTTGTGGCAGTAACAGGGTTAAATGATGTGTGAAATGTTTATAAGGAAAGATACTGTATTCCAGTAATAAGATCAGTGCTGTTAATAATACTAGGGATGTGCACCGGCGACTTTTGAGGTCTCGTGTTTTGTGTTTTGGATCCGGATTTTCATTATTTTTGGGGTTCGGATTTGTCTCGCAAAACACTTGACGAAAGGTCTCGGTTCGGATTTAAGGCTTTGGATTCGGATTTTTTTTTGGAAAAAACATAAAAAGTTTAAAAATCAAGTTTTTGGGCTTATTTTCACTCCTATGCTATTAGTAACCTCAATAACATTCAATAACAAGCATTTCCACTAATTTACAGTGTATTCTGAACACCTCACAATATAGTTATTAGTCCAAAACGTTGCAACGAGGTATCTTTCTGGACTGCGTAGAGGAGTGGGTCACCACAATATATATAATAGGAAAACCATCAACTTGTATGATTCGCACCAATAAATGTACCTGGACTGCGTAGAGGAGTGGGTCACCACAATATATATTAAAAACCCTGAACTTTTATGATTCGCACCAATAAATGTATCTGGACTGCGTAGAGGAGTGGGTCACCACAATATATGTAATAAGAAAACCATCAACTTGTATGATTCGCACCAATAAATGTACCTGGACTGCGTAGAGGAGTGGGTCACCACAATATATATTAAAAACCCTGAACTTTTATGATTCGCACCAATAAATGTATCTGGACTGCGTAGAGGAGTGGGTCACCACAATATATATTAAAAACCCTGAACTTTTATGATTCGCACCAATAAATGTATCTGGACTGCGTAGAGGAGTGGGCACTGGGCACCACAATAAAATATATAAAAAACCTTCAGCAGGTCTGCATTACACTGCACATACGGCTGCTCCTCCATCCTCTCCATCATATACATGTTGGAGTTTTAGCGTGTGAAAACCTCTTGTTTTTGATAATGTCAGTGCATTTTGAATATTTTTCAATTTGCCCCACACCACTGAATGTACTTTATCTATGATACGCATCTATCTATCTTGACTGCGTAGTGTGGTGGCCCCGGTACACAATTTGGTACCGAGGCCACAATATAATTAAAAAATTGGGCATCAACTGTCACCGTTGTTTAATATCTGATACACCTAAATATGGACTGCACAGTGGAGTGGCCCCGGTAGTAAATTTGGTGCCGGGGCCACAATACCTCCTCCAACTTCCAAGTGTAGTGTTTATAAAGACAGACAGCGTCGAAGTGTTATTAGTTGACTTTCTTAACCCTAAAATTGTCCCTGTTGCAAATATTCGTGCAATGGACAGTTACTTTTTTATTGAAAGACTCAAGCTTTCAAGTGTAGTGTTTATAAAATATAAACAACAATACAGTAGTTTTAGAGCACGTCAATACCTCTTGTTTTAAATTATGACAGGGCATTTTACTTTTGGTTTAATTTCTTGAATTTGTTTAAATTTGGTTTTACTTTTTGAACATGGCAAACGACTGTTGATTGGTCATATAATGCAAAAAAAAAAGGTCCAAGATGGAATTGTCCTTGGGCCCTCACACCCACCCTTATGTTGTTGAAATAAGACATGCACACTTTAACAAACCAATCATTTCAGCGACAGGGCCTACCAAACAACTTTGGCTGAAATGATTGGTTTGTTTGGGCCCCCACACCAATAAAACAATTCATCTCTCCCTGTACAGACTAAACAGGCTCTACTGAGGCAAGATGTCGTCCTCATCCTCAACCTCTGATTCCTCTCCCCCCTACAGTGTGTACTTCCTCCTCATCACACATTATCAATTCGTCCCCGCTGGACTCCACAACCACAGGTCCCTCTGTAGTATCTGGAGGGCAGTGCTGTACTTCATTGAGGAATTGATTATTCATTTTTATAAACATCATTTTTTCAACGTTATGAGGAAGCAACCTCCTTCGCCGCTCACTGACCAGGTTCCCCGCTGCACTAAAAACTCTTTCCGAGTACACACTGGAGGGGGGACAACTCAGGTAAAATAGAGCCAGTTTGTACAGGGGCTTCCAAACTGCCTTTTTTTCCTGCCAGTAACAATATGGACTGTCTGACATGTCTACTTGGATGGTGTCAGCAAAGTAATCATCCACAATTTTTTCTATTGTGACAGCATCCAATGCAGCGAGAGTAGACATGTCTGCAATGGTTGGCAGGTCCTTCAGTCCGGACCAGATGTTATCAGCATCCCCGCCAGTGCCTCTTTTGGGAAAACTGAGCTTTTTCCTCGCAGCCATAGATGTGGAAGAAAATGAGGGTGGAGCTGTTGGCATGTCACGGTCCTCTTCAGAGGACAATCTCCTGACCAGCAGGTCTTTGCATCGCTGTAGACTTGTGTCCGCCGGAAACAGAGACACAACATACGCTTTAAACCGAGGATCGAGCACGGTGGCCAGAATGTATTCCTCTGACTTTAAAAGAGTGACCACCCTCGGATCCTGGCAAAGCGTACGAAGAGCTACATGCTTGATGTAATCGCAATGGCTTACCAGCTCCTCCCTCACTTTCTCCAGCTGCTTCTGCAACAGCCTGATCAGGGGAATGACCTGACTCAAGCTGGCAGTGTCGGAACTGACTTCTCGTGTGGCAAGTTCAAATGGCTGCAGAACCTTGCACAACACGGAAATCAGTCTCCACTGCGCTTGACTGAGGCGCATCCCCACTCCTTTGCCTATGTCGTAGGTGGCTGTGTAGGCCTGAATGTCCTTTTGCTGCTGCTCCATCCTCTGCAGCATATAGAGGGTGGAGTTCCAGCGCGTCACAACCTCTTGTTTGAGGTGATGGCAGGGCAGGTTCATGCTTTTTTGATGTGCCTCTAGTCTGCGGTAGGCACTGGCTGAATGCCGAAAGTGTCCAGCAATTTTGCGCGCCACCGCAAGCATCTCCTGCACACCCCTGTCACTCTTGAGGTAATGCTGCACCACCAAATTAATGGTGTGGGCAAAACATGGGACGTGCTGGAAATTGCCCATATTTAATGCCCGCACAATGTTACTGGCATTGTCTGACACCACAAATCCCCATGAGAGTCTAAGTGGGGTAAGCCACTGGGAGATAATTTCCCTCAGTTTCTCTAATATGTTGTCAGCGTTGTGCCTCTTATTAAAGCCTGTAATACACAATGTTGCCTGCCTTTGCACGAGCAGCCATTTTGTAGTTGCTGCTACTGATGCAGCTGTTGCTGTTGCTGCGGAAGGGGATGCATCTACCCAGTGGGCTGTCACAGTCATATAGTCCTTCGTTTGCCCAGAACCACTTGTCCACATGTCCGTGGTTAAGTGGACAGTGGGTACAACCACATTTTTTAGAGCACTGAGGACACTTGATCGTACTTCTCTGTACATTTTTGGTATCGCCTTCCTAGTGAAGTGGAATCTCGACGGGATTTGGTACCGGGGACACAATACCTCCATCAACCCTCTAAATCCCACTCCACTGATGGCGGACACCGGGCGCACGTCTAACACCAACATTGCAGTTACAGCCGCAGTTATACGCTTTGCAATAGGGTGACTACTATCGTATTTTGTGGTCATGGCAAACGACTGTTGGACGGTCAATTGTTTTGTGAAAGACTTAGCGGTCTTACGACTTCCCCTCTGGGAAGATGACCGACCAACAGCAGCAGTGGCAGTAGTAGGCGTACCGCTGCAGGATTCCTCGGATGAATCCCGTATTGAGGAGGACTCAGTCTGGCTGCTGACTTGGGCTGCATGACTGAATCTGATGGAGATTGTGGAGGAAGTTGACGAGGAGGGTGTTGCTGGTGTGTATCCAACTGGACCACGGGATTTAGGTGTCCCTGTACCGATGAGGGTCCTAGCCCAGTTCCTGAACTAACCACTGAACTATGAAGGTTATTCAGGTGACGTATAAGGGAGGATGTTCCTAGGTGGGCAAGATCCTTACCCCTGCTTATTTGAGCTTTACATAAGCTACATATGGCCATACATTGGTTGTCTGGATTTGGATAAAAATAACTCCAGACCGAAGAGGTGCATTTTTTGGTCTTCTGACCAGGCATGACGATGGGCTATTTCATCCCATGGACATCAGCTGTTTCCCCCCCTGGTGCCTCATTTACAATAACCACATCACCATCCTCATCATCAAGTTCCTCCACAGCGCCAGCTACATCATCAATAGCCTCCTCCCGAGCCACCTCTTCCCGTACAGTGATGGGAAGGTCAGGCTTGACAACCACCAACATCCTTGGACTCGCCTTGTGGATTTGTGATAATTTCTCTTTAGAAGGCAGAGTTATTTGCTGTTTTGTTGCTGACAGCATAACTCTCCAATTTTTTGTAGGGGGGGAGGAGGAGGAGGGCTAAGATCCGTGTGTGAAGCTGAACCACTAGTCATGAACACGGGCCATTGCCTAAGCTGTTCCTTGCCACTCCGTGTCGTAAATGGCATATTGGCAACTTTACGTTTCTCCTCAGATGATTTAAAGTTTCTCTTTTTGCTACTTTTTCTTGACTTGGGCTTTTTGGATTTTACATGCCCGGTTCTACGAGATTGGGCATCGGGCTTGGAAGACAACGTTGATGGCATTTCATCGTCTATGTCATGACTAGTGGCAGCAGCTTCAGCATTAGGAGGAAGTGGGTCTTGATCTTTCCCTACTTTATCCTCCAAATTTTTGGTCTCCATTATATGTAGCACAAGATACTGCAGAATGTGTGAACTTGGTAATATTGCAGTACCAATGGACTTATACTGCTGGATTGGTTTTGCAAATTTGGTTATAATTATATATATTTTTTTTAATTTTTTATTTTTTAAAAACTTGGGAATAATGGGGAAATAACTATGCCCTTAGAAGCACAGAGCACAGGACACAGCACCACTGGACTGATACTGCAGAACACAGCACAGCACAGCACAGAACTAAACAGCACAGCACGAGATCTACCAGGACAGAGGACCACCTAACACACCCTCCCTCTACCCTGATCAATGCCCGAGTGAAGATGGCGGCGACTAGCGGGGAATTTATAGGATCCGAGTATCGCGAGATCCGACAACGGGATTATGAGTCAGAGCCTCAGTTTCAGATTTGAATTTGGCACCAATACCCGGATCTGTCTCGGATCTGACTCGGATCGGCAACATTCGGGTGGGCTCGGATTTCAGAAATCCGAGTGCGCTCATCTCTAAATAATACCCTGTTCACACTGCCTCAAAAATCCGGTCCGGAACAGCAAATGAAACGAATACCCGACGCATTTCGTCCTCTCAGAGGACGAAAAGAAGCTGTCAAGGAGGGGGCGTGGACAAAATTGCCCCCCCTAAAATAAAATTCTAGATCCGCCCCTGCTCTACTGAATGAGGTTCCCACAAACATTCCCTATAGGGTGTGAGTGTCCATAAAGGTCTGCAGGCGCTATTTTAATGCCTTGAATGTGTAAAGTAGAATACCTGCAGTTTTGTTTTCAGATTGCATTGCTGGTGAAACTGGTCAGGTAACTCATGATCCCTTGAGAAAATCTTTATTGAGAGGACGAAACGCGTCGGGTATTCGTTTCATTTGCTGTTCCGGACTAGTGTATCAGTGTGCGTGCACTGGCCAAATTTGCCCTGCATGCTGTTCCATCATTGCACGAGGACTGGACAGATAAGCCGTTTTTAATCTTGTTTTATGTACGAGCATATTATATCTAAGCCACAGTGTGAGGCTTCATTGCCCCTTTTCTATTAAAACTCTTTTCAATTTCACTTGTTGTGATGGTATTACACTATTTTGGCTATTTTTGAGTTTTAGCCTTCCCGAGTGGTGCTAGCAATTTGGGAGGAGCATCTGTCGGAGTCAGGACTATATGTTTCAGCGGTCCGCAACAGACAGCACCCAATTGAAGGTCTATGAGCACATATACCAGGCCATTGGTATATGAATATCTGGTACGGGAATTGCACACATGTGGAATATTTTGATGATATACATTTAATGCACTATGTGGGCGCCCTTTTCTCTCTTTGTATTTTATTAGGCTGATACCTGCAGATAGGTTTCGAATGTATTGGGAGCTGCCATCTTACTGAGTATACAAAAATCTTTTTCCATTATTATCACTTTTTTATGTTTTTGCACTTTAAAGCGCCTGTAGAGCTTGGAAATTTGTTTGGGATATATATATATATTATATTTTAGTATTTAACATTAACGATCCATGCAAATCTGACCACGACAAATGGAAGTGTTTTAAATTAGTTTTCCCCCTTTTTTTTATTATTTTACTATCGGGGAGAGCGGTGCTGTGCTATCCCACCCCTTGCCCAATCTAGTACAGTGGTCATTGGTCACTGGTCCCATCTGCCGCTGACACATTATAGTTGTCCCACATACTTGCTTGTACTGGAAAACAATACTGTAAAGCAATTTTTAAATCATTCCACATATTATCATGAATTTAAGGACTTGGATTCGAAAATATATTTTCCCTTTTTTGTTGTGCCATTAAAAAGTAGCTTTTGCTGTAGGCTTTGCCTTGCTGGAATCTAAATATTCTCCCAAGCCCTCGTTTTCTTGCAGACAGGCTTTTCTCCATGTCTTGCCTATATCTTGCTTAATCTATTTAGACATTGTTTCCAGTCTGTAAAGCAGAGAAGCATCCCATATCATTATTATTCTGCCAAAATGGTTCTTGGCAAGGATCGTGTTATTGATGTGATGCATAGCTCAAGGCAGGACCAGTAGAATACAGTTAACGTGACAGGAGGGTGCAAAGCTGCTGGTACGGGAACGTCAGCAGTAGCACATGTACTGTGGTGACTCTTCTTCAGACTGAAAAGCTGGACAGACAAGGGGGTGTCAAAAAAATAAATCCATCATGGCTCTGGAGTTTAAACCATACTCTCTTCCTCCACCTGGTATGATAGTCTGTTATGTGCTCTCTAGCTATCGGAGTTTTCATCAAAACCATTCAAGGCTTTTTTTTTTTTAAATTACGTGACCGGCTTCTGAACAACTGCTTCAGAACAATGGCATATTTTAAATATATTCCTGATTATGTATTTTACGGTTGCTTTATAATGGATTTGACAGTCCTCTGAGGGATTGTTAAACTTTTAAAATCTTCTTATATCATGCCTCCCAACATGTCTGTCCTGGGCAGGGGGCATGGTCAAGTTACAAAGTTGGCATGGCCACGGTGCGATGGATGAGTAGTCACGCCCCCAGAGGACTTCCTAGCGCTGTAAAGCACTATGCTGCCCAGTACATAACTCCCTTCCCCCAACATTCCCATCTGCGGGACAAACGTGAAGGAGCGTTAAAATCGACAGTCCCATTGAAGTCCGGACAGTTGGGGGAGGTATGTTATATGTTTTGGTGCTTTTCAATAACCTTTTCTCAAACTTGCTTTGACCTTCATGAAATGCACTAACCAACAGTGAGACCAGTGACCTTATGTAAAAAATGGTATATTTTTAATTGGTTAAGAAAAGTAGTTAAGAAAAATCTTTAGAGTTTTATTTACCTTGCAGATTATTTTATGCAGATTTATGCTAATAATTGTCACAAAAATCAATTTTGATTCCATGATGTAAGAAAATAAAAGGGAGAAATTCCAAAGGGGTGAATACTTTTTATAGCCACTGTATCGGTTTGGAGGCAGCACCAAGCTGTAATGTGATTAAAATAAAACCCCGGCAAAAATAAATTATTAGAAGACAACAGTAAGAATGTAAGATATAAGGCAAAAAAGGAGAAAAGTTTTAGTTTCAGCTCAGATAATACATTAGAAAATGACCATTTCCAATAGAATGTGTTACACAGGATCCGAGCACTGTTCGGGAACTTCCGGGCGCCAAACGGAGCCAAACCGAGGCTATGACATCCAAGATCTCGCGAGACTCGGATGTCATAAATACTCAACTTGCGGGCGCCAATTTCATTCTGGCTGTGATCACTCGTGAGGGAGGTTGTAGTTAGGGAACTCCTGATCAGTTTAGTTGTTCTTTGTGCTCTGTCCTGCTGAATCCAGTGGTGCTGTGTCCTGTGCTCTGTCCTGCTAAGGGCATTGTTATTTCAAAATTATTCAAAAGTTATAAAAAATGTAAACTTTTTTTTATAAAAAACCTATACAAAATAATTGAAAAAAAATTAGTTAAAAAATACTAGGTACTGATATTTAAAAGTCAAACTACGTTCACTGTTGCTGCTATACCCAAAAATAACTGCGGCCTTAACAGCTATGTTGGTGTTAGACGTGCATCCGGTGTCCGCCATCTGTGCAGTGGAATTCAGACCAGTTGGAGGAGGTATTGTGGCCCCGGTACCAAATTGGGTACCGGGGCCACTCCACTACGCAGTCCAGATAGCTGTGAGGTGTTCAGAATAGACTGGAAATTAGTGGAAATGATTCTTATTGAATGTTATTGAGGTTAATAATAGCGTAGGAGTGGGGAAAAAAAAAAACCCGGGATTTTAGCACTTTCTATGCTATTTTACAAATAATTCAGAACCAAAAACCCTAAAACAGAACCAAAACCTTTCGTCGGGTGTTTTGGCAAAACAAATCAGAACCCAAAACACTAAAAGTGGCCGGTGCACACCCCTATATACAAGTAATGGCCCCCTGTATGGAGATTTGGAGCTTAATGTTCCTCTGATTACCATGACATGTCTAGATGAGTTGGTTATTTCCAGTAATCATTCTTTTGTTTGTATTATCCACAGTTTGACATAGTGAAAGAACAATTTGCATTAGTGACAGATCTGGAAGCTCTGTTGTATATTGTGGCTGGCAGTGGGGGTGGAAATAAGAAACTGTATAAAATGCACAGTGCGGAAGCTCATAGTGTTTACCATAATACCTTCTAAACCAATAACGACACGGACACCAGAATAACGTTGGAATTAAAATATATTTATTAAATGGATAATATTAAACTTAAGGGGCTAAAAGGCGGACGAGAGCAGGGCAGATGGCAAAAACAAAACCAATAACGGTGGAAAGGTCAGACCATTGAACCACCAACCCAGGATTAAACCTTATCTATTGGCCGGTGCGAAATATATGTCCAACGGCAAGACTACACCCCCTATATAAACCGCCAGCGATAATCAACATACTGGCCCAGAGTCCCATTCACTGGACCCAACACACGTGATGACAACACAATCCGAAAGGGGGAGTAGTGACCGATGACATATAACCCAAGCACCATATGCAAACTTACCAACTGCACTGCTCTCCCACCCACGCTGCAGAGATGACTATAAATGCAGCCCGCCAACCACAGCCCTAAAAATAGGCCTAAGTTTCCAAAATAACTGATCAATAAAAAGGATAATGCCTAGATCCGACAGATGAACCCCGTCTATTCTAAATAAATGAATATATTCAGCTTTTAACAAAGGATGGGAAATGGCAAAACCTCCAGACTGACGGAAAATATTACTCGCCACCTGATTCACTTTTCTGACCAGAGATGAAATAGCCGTAGGAGGCAAATCAGACCTCCATGTCCTATGGGGAACAATGTAGGACCAACAAAACTTTATAGACGGCCAATTCTCAGAGGCCGATAAAATATCATCACGGATATTTATAATGAGTTCCAGGGATTTAACTTGCCCAATGTCATTACCGCCCAGGTGAACCACGAGGATATCAGGGGCTCTGCGAACAGCAATCTCACAGGATAAAACCGACAAGAACTGCCTCCATCTCATACCTCGACGACCTATCCAAATGACTTCTGAATTCACCGGGACCCACGGACATAAACGCACAAACTGATGTCTACCGGCCCAGAAGATAAAGGAATGTTCGAAAAACCACACCGATATTTTTCTGGAATCAACCCTTACAAGAATAACAACTTATGACCACGGAATGTCAAATGAAACAAATAAAAATAGCCAAAAAACTGGGAACTAATGAAACTACTAACCAAAACAAACAGGAAGAAAACAACCCTGAAACTAACAATAAGGGTGATTTTACTTCCAACATTGAATAGAACGGAAAGGAAAGCAGCGACCCAGGTGAAGGTGAAAACCCGGTGGGAAAAAGCCCTTCACGCACCCGCAAAAAGCGGCGAGCAGCTAGCCCCTGGGTCTACCACATAAGAAAGAAAAGCGAAGAAAAAGGAGACTGCGTACAAGGGAAGCAAACAATTGTTAAACATCAGGTCTAATGTATCTCTTAAAACAACTAGATTTCCATCTACCTAATGCCTGTATAGCTAAAGTAGAAGCCCCATCTGCTGCTGCCTCTGTCGCTGCGCCAATACGAAAGGAATGTGTTCCGAATTCAGAGGGTGGGAAGCCCAGGTCCTGTAGAGCCTTGGACATAATGGAGTGGAACTGAAACTTGGTAAGTGGGGAACTGTCTTTGTGAACTAACCAAGCTTCCGCCTGCGGGCGTGATTCTGATAACTGATGACATAGCCTGACCGGACAAATCCTACCATTGACCTGCTTTGAAAGGGTTAACCAATGACCAACTCCCAATTGATCTGTTTTAGACCAGGCAATCCTAATTTGAACGGAATCCAAATTTATGATGACATTAGTTGCTAAAATAGCTGACCCTAACTGGTTTTTAGACTGAGCAACCAACTCCCCTACTCTCGAAGCCCCGTGAAAAGCCACGGAAAAGGCCGTACTAAAAAGGGAAACTTCAAAAGCATCTATCATTATACCAGGCAGTACACCTATCAAAAGGGACAACAAACGAGCGTCAATGGGACGTCTGTGATCTCTTGGAACAGGGTGTAACCTAGCCCATCCCTTAAGGGCTTTCCTAACCAGAAAGGATTTCGTAGGATCCGTTAACCCCCGAACTCTAGACATGAAAGATATACCTGCTAAAGTGGAAGACATAGACGCCTTGCTAAACCCCTCTTGATAACACCGCAACATGAACTCCTCTATGTCTGAACCATTGGCCAACAATCGCCTACCAGAAATCACCAAATAATTCTCCCAGCGTTGCCACGCCAACCGGTAAGTCTTCAGCGTAGAGGGAGCTAGGGCCGCTTCAGCCAAGGACCTTAATCCGGACCAATCATCTGCCAAATATAAAATGGACAATCTATACCTACGGGATTAGCTCTCGGGGCCAGTGATCTAAACCGCACCCAATCAAAGCGAGAAAGAGAGTCAGCAATGCCATTTTCAATACCCGGGACATGTTTAGCACGAAAATTAATGTCGTAGTCCAAGCAACGAAGAACCAGAACCCGCAATAAATTCACTGCTGGTCTTGAGGATGCACTCTGGCGATTAATTGCCTGGACCACTCCCAAATTGTCGCACCAAAAGGAAACATTATGGCCCTTAAGCTGAGAAGCCCACAACTCCAGGGACACTATAATGGGAAATAACTCCAATACCAGTAAGTTTTTAATCAAATCGCTGTCAACCCACTCCTGAGGCCAAGAAGCTGCGCACCACTCGCCCTGAAAGTATGCTCCAAAACCTTTAGACCCGGATGCGTCTGTGAACAACTCTAAATCCCTGGTGGAAATAGGGGGGGGGGAGGCCAGATTCTAATGCCATTAAATCTCCCCAGAAAAGATGTCCAAACCAACAAATCCTGCCTAATCTCCTCCTTGAGTTTGATCAACGCATGCGGCCTGTTCATACCCGCCGTAGAAAGCTGTAATTTTCTACAAAAAATCCTACCCATTGGAATAACCCTGCAAGCAAAGTTAAAAAGCCCTAACAGGGACTGAACTTCTTTCAGTTTAAGAGGGGGAAGACAAAGCATTATCTATCATTCCTTTTAGCTTTGATTTTATCTGCCGGCAACCTACAGCAGCCCGCCATTGTGTCTATCTCAATTCCCAAGAAAGCCAGACATGTAAGTGGACCTTCAGTTTTGTCCTGTGCCACTGGCACCCCCATGATTGAGAACAGGGCCTGTGCTGAGAACAATAGGTCTTTACACGTTGGGGACTCGGCCAGGCCAACAAATAAAAAATCATCAAGATAGTGAGCGATGCCCTCCTGCCCCGTCCCTGCCTGAACTGCCCAATGAAGAAAGGAACTAAAAGCTTCGAAATAGGCACATGACAAAGAACACCCCATGGGCAGACATCTATCCACATAAAACCCTCCCCTAATTTGGAACCCCATATATTTGAAGGACTCTGGGTGAAGGGGAAGTAATCTGAAAGCGGATTCAATATCTAGTTTCGCCATGAGAGCTCCCGCGCCAAAGTGTCTAACCATCAATAGGGCCTCCTCAAATGATTGATAAACTACCGAGCTTATATCCTGATCGATAGCGTCATTAACCGACTCGCCTATAGGGTGTGACAGATGTTGAATTAGACGAAATTTACCCGGAACCTTTTTTGGGACAATCCCCACTGGGGAAATGACTAAATCTGATAAAGGGGGTGAGCTAAAAGGGCCGATCATGCGTCCTAAGCTAATTTCTCCACGAATCTTTTCATCAAGGACTTCCGGGAAAATATAAGCTGATTTTAAATTTCTCGCCGCTCTGGCCTTGACCGTTGCCCTAATCGGCAAGCTGAACCTGTGACGAAAACCCTCCCGGAGAAAAGAAGCCTGTTCTATATCTGAATATAATTTAAGCCATCGTTCTAAGTAATCAATACGAATAGGGGAGGGGCCCTTAACCCATATTTCCGTCGCTGCCACGACCTCTGCCGAGACCGGGGACACTCCTCGGACACTCCTTGGCAGAATGTGGTCCACGGCAATACGTACAGCTGTGTCGATACCTACACGTTTCCCCCCGTCCACAGGATGTATTGTTAAAGGCGAAACATCTGTTCTTAGCAAACTGGGGAGCACTACGTCTCCCCCCCCCCTGCGGAAACCGATTCCCTTGTGCCCCTGGACCGAAAGCTAAGCTAGCCCGGTTAAGTTGCATCCAAATCTCGACGTCTTTTACCCGCAGTGGCATGTCAACACGACCGTCCACCCTCTCCCGAAATAACTCATCGTATTTAAGCCAGGTTCCTGGACGATCATTAATATACATCTCATTTATGAGGTGCAAGTATTTCCAGACCTCCTCATGTGCCTCCGGCCTCGTCTCGATGTAGCACGCCGCAAAGGCACAATAACCGGTCACCCAATTAGAGAAGGTTTTATAAGCCTCCTCGCCGATACCCCCTCTTTCGCAAGCTGCATCTAAACCTTTTTTGGCCGCTTTCGTTATCTCGAACATGTTAACGAACCATCCCTTCCTAATCCTGTCTTTAATACTGGGCCGTAGCCCCGCTAAAAGAGCCGTGTTCTCACATAGCACCATGGGGGCCTTGGACGCTGCCAATTTAGCTACCACACCCCGTCTCCCTCCCTGGGATTTAGACCTGCCAAAGTGTGTGTTAAGCAACTTAATCAATTTCCGAGGACCCTCCCACGATGAAGAGGGAGAATCCTCGTCGGTGGAGGACAAAGGAGGACTATGTGTGAGATCTTGTGAAAAAACATCTGACAACTCACCACCAACGACAGCCTCCGCTTGTGGCCCGGCTCCTGACGCCCCGGAAGGACCTGGTGCTGCTACGCCCTCCGTGACGGTCGCTTGCTGAGATACCAGTCCCGCCCGATCAACTGTTGTCTTCACTGCCGGCGACAGATTATCTGCTGCAACCCGAGCTCGCGCCTCCACTCCTGGCCTGTCACCGACCACCTGCAATGGCTGCATTCCTGTCCCTCCAACCATAACTTGAGAATCTGTAACAAGAGACACGTTAACATCTGACGGTCTTGCTGGCATCACTGCCGATGAATCTGCCACTGTTACTGAAGCAGTGTCTACCAAGAGCTCCTCCCCCCCCCCCCCCCCCCAATGGGCACTTCGGGCACCGGGTAGGAATGAGTGTAAACCCCGGAAAGAATAGGGTAAGGAGGGCTTCCCCCAGCCGGGGCCAGGGCCGGCCCGCCCACCGGAGGGTACGGCAAATCCCACGCAACCCGGGCGGGAACCGCCATGGCTGCCGGGAACTGGGGGAGCGGAGACCGCAGGCTGGACCGGCCTAAAGAAGTAGAGGGAAACCCAGACCTGGTACCCGCCCCGGCCAGAACCCCCGAGGACAAAAAGGGGCTACCTGCCCAGGGAAAAAAGGCCCCAAGACCCGAAGGGTCCGACCCTCCCCCTCCCCCCACCGGAGCCAAAGGCACCTCACCAAAAACAGGCTTATACTTACCTAACCCTGCTAACCCGCTATCCCCACTGGAAACACCCATGGAGAAAGGGGGGGGAACCTGACTGACCCCCCACCGCTAACACCCCCCGAAAGGACTCGAAGGTAGGAGGGGGAAAAGGAAGCCCCCCCGGGATAGGGGGATCCCAAATAACAGGCCCCAAACCTCTGTAGGGGGACCCCACCCTAGCTTCCACCCTGGGTCTAGAAACTCCCCGGGACCCACGGACCGGGTAAGACTCCCAGCTCCTGAAAACACCACTTGAAGAAGCTGTCCTGGGAGGATTGATGGAGGGGCAGAAACAGACCAAGGACCCCCCCCTGGACTTCCCAGATGGCAGGGACACCCGCCCCCACCCCTGCCCCCACCAGGGGAACGGATGCCAGAGACAACGGAGTGGTCCCGCCGGCGGATGTACCCACCCGCGCCCGCCTACCCCTGGTGACAGCCGCGCTCCGGGTGGAAGAAGGGGCGGAGGCGCTGCGCGACCCCCTGGAGGAAACGTTGGCAGGAACCGGGGGAGGGAAGCCCGCCGACCGAGCAGACGGGGAGGAAGGAAGGGATACAGGACCAGGCCCCGCCTCCCGGAAGCGAGCAGGTGCGCTACGCACCCTGCTAGGCCGCGACATGCTGCTGGATGGAACAGGAGAAAGGAGGAGGGAGGGGGAAGGAGAACACCACGGAGCCCCGGGGCGACAAGCGGGAAGGTAAGAGGGGAGAAAAACGGGAGGGGGGGGGGCGAGGGAGGGGAGGGAGGAAAAGAGAAGAGAGGGGGAGAGGAGAAATAATGGGAGAAGAGTAACAGAAAGGAAACTACACAAAGGAAGAAAACAGAACAAATACAATACAAAGCCCTACAATACGATACCACAAGAGCACTCTTCACACGTCCCGAATCCACAGCTCCAACCGCTCAGCTCCAACCGCTCAGTTAGGAATCCGGAAACAGAGAGGGGAAAATGGTGGAGAACCTTCACCTATATAAAACTAAACCACCCCCCCCTCTCTGCCTATTGGTTCACATATAACACAAGCCCATAGGCTAAACACCTAATCACTCACCCACGTGATTTTAACTGCGTTCAGGCTGATGGCCACACTTCTCTAGTCAACAGTATAAATAAATTATTTAAGTCTTGTTTCACTTATCCTGGAAAACAAATCTCTATGTTAAACTGATATCTACTTTAGTCCTCCCTGTTTAAACATTATTTGCTGTATATGTTATATACTTGGAACACTATGTTTGGAATTTATTTACATAGTAGATACTAACTCCTATTAATCACTGATCGATCTCACTTTACCGTGTGTTATAACTCTGCATAGTTGGCATGCTTTCATTTAACCCAATTGTCATAAATATGTCTTACTCCTAGTTAGTGTAAGATTTAGAGCTATAGGGATACTAGCATCATATACTACTCCAAATACATGTGGAAAAGACAGATGTATGCTAAATCTCATTCATCAAGAAATGAATGTCTGTTACATGACAGGCCTAGCCTAATGCCAGAGGCCAATGATTGCTTTATTGGCAAGTGATAATGCTACTGTATTTCAGTAGACACACCCACACACCCTTTTTCTCACCACCAGCTACAATTATAACGCTACCCTATATATCGGTTGTTCCCTTCACCCCTTAGATTGTAAGCTTAATAAAATTAACATTTTAATTGCAGCCTATGGTTTCTAAGACTTATCAGTAGTGTGCTTGTGTTGTTCTTTGTAATAAGATGAGCTCTGTGGTCATCCTACCTGAAATTCAATATTATTTTTGGAAGCTACTGCATCCTTGTTAGATTCCTGCAGATGCATAACTAGTTCCCAGTGTCACATAATGTGTTTCATATGGCCTAGCATAAAACAGTGCATACCAGTTTGTAATGTTGGCATAACCGCATGTTGGAAGTTTGAGAGTTCTTGACATTTTCCTGGTCACCATGCTACTAAGCCACCCACACACATGTAGATTGTACTTCTGTGTTCTGCATTGGGTATTTCATGAAAATAATGCTTTTGGCTAAAAACCCAGCTAGAGTATAAATGGAGAGGCTATATATTTGTTAATGCACTATTATCTGTCTGGAAAAAGTATTGACGGTGTTTAAGACCTTATCTCCATCAGCTCAGAGGTGGAAGAAAAATCAAAGGGAGAAATAAATTACAATCTCTTTACTTCCTTATAACATTTAAATAACCTCGTTCAACAAAACAATGGTGCACATTTTTCTACCACGGCAGGTTCTGCTATCTTGACCCGCAAATCAATGCTTTTACTCGTAAAATGAATAAATTCTGACAGTCAAAAATGTGGAAAAAATAATATACAATCCATATTTACATTTCTGACTACTGATGGGATACAAAGTATGGAGTCTGGTTATCAAATGAAGTTGGCACTTGACCTAAACTTCTCTAAAAAAATATTTACTTATTCTATTTATTATTATTATGTCTCATTGCACCCCATTTCCATTTCCATTTCCCCTTGCTTCTTGAAGTTTATTAAAATGTACTTAATTTGCTATCATTTTGTTAAAATTTCACTTGAAACCCCTCTGCAATTACTCTGGTCACAAGCAAGTTTGATATGACATTGTTTCCAATGTGAGTTTTCTGCCAGCTTGGGTAGTGAGAGTTTGGTCTACTACTGTAATGAGTAGTGTAATAATTTACTGCAAATTTCCTTTTTTGGTAATTAGATTCCAAAGTGTAGCCTACAGTGAGAGAGGGACCTCCAGGATTCCGTTGTGACAATATCTTCCTACAGTGAGAGAGGGAACTCCAGGATTCCGTTGTGACAATATCTTCCTACAGTGAGAGAGGGAACTCCAGGATTCAGTTTGTGACAATATCTTTGACGGCATTAGGACCTGCACTAATATTCAGTAACAGTAATAGACTGCACAAATGCTTCATGCAGGGCCTGATTAAGGGTCACAGCCGCCCTAGGCTACTACACTGGTTACCGCCCTGCCCCCCCCCCCCCCCCCCCGCACCAATGTGTGGGTAAATAATAAAAAAAAAATAGATATAGATTATATATATATATATATATATATATATATATATATATATAGTGTGTGTAAACAAAATTGTAAAACATTAATACATAAAACGCACTTCCTCTCTTACCTGATCTTGCAGCGTAGACTACCTGGTGTTCTCTTTTGCTTGTTCTTGGAGCGTTGTCCGTTGCCTGGCTTCTGAAAACTTGGGAGTCCTGTATTTAAAATGTGCAAAAATTGTATTATAGTGCCAAATTTTAACAAACCCTGAATGATACTGTCGAAGTCAGCAAATTGGATAAAGTCATTTCAATTAAAGTCTAGCAAACTTGGTTGTCTTTGTCTGAAAAGATGCGTACGGTACGCATCGACGTACAAGGGCACGCTACGGCGTGAAAGGGCGTACGCATCCACTACACGTGGCAACAACAGTAATTGGTCTTTTACCATACATTCGCACAAACACGCATACTTATAAAATAGTACACATTAATGATAGTTGCAACACATAGTCAGTTATGTCGAAACATAGTAGTATTTATATGTTATATCAGAGTTACATGCATATTAGTGAAATACACGGAATGGGCTAAAGGAATAACATCATGAGTGGTATCATAATGAACCTTATTACATATCCTACTGTTTGGTTCACTCTGCGAGGGAATCGCAGAGTGCATATGCAAGTTGTGAATGATAGGGAATTATGAACTACTTAAGACTAAGGAATCCTGGCGGGAAGAGCAGAGCATACCCCCTGCAGAGATGACCCCCTCCTTTGGATGAACCAGCCAATGATTGACGACCCCCTTGGACATTCCTGAGACCCGGACCAATAGATGCAAGCTATACCATCTTCATTGTATTACTGTATTTGATGTGTATATAAGCAGCAGCTTGTGATCCAGAGTGCAGACATCTTGTCCCCAGACTTCAGGATTGAATGACTGCACTGGATCCAGAGCGCCTGCGATAAGTAACGGCTGTATTTACTATTACTTCGCTTGAGCATATTATTCCACTTATTGCGAATAAATCTTTGAGCTTTGGAAACATAAATCGAGGTTCTACAATCGTTATTGGTTAGCGACAATACGCACATAACAATACAAAACAACCCCCTAGTACAGACATAGACAATAAAATATATGAAATTTATTTGCACTCATATAGTAACATTTACCAGCCCTGTCTATCTAGTATTTAGTATTCTAGTGACCGCTGAAACCACAGTCAGCATCCACATCACCGCCACACAATACAGAGATCCTTCCCCCACAAGCTATTTCATCACCTCCGCCACCAGCTAATTCATCCCCCCTATCGACCCGCAACAGACAGTGTATGACCCCACCTATCCAATTCATTAACCCCCCCCTTGTAGCCAGTTCATTACCTCCCTATTGCCATTTCATTAATCCCCCCTATCCAATTCATTAACCCCCCTCTAGCCAGTTCATTACCTCCCCATTTTCACTTCATTAATCCCCTCCCCTAGCCATTTCATTAACCCGCTCCATCCAATTCATAAGCCCCCCTCTAACCAGTTCATTACCTCCCCATTTTCACTCCATTAATCCCCCCCTATCCAATCCATACTAGCCAGTTCATTAATCCCCCCCATATCCAATTTATAAGACCCCCCCTCGTCAGCCACATTAGCCAGTTCATTAGTCCCCCCAGTCATCTCCCCCCCCCCCTCCACATCCGATGTGTCTCTCCCCCCCCTGATATTTAACAAGCTGCACTTACCTTGCTGTCTTCTGTTCCTCCTCTCACCAGCCGGCGCTTCTGTCATCTTCACACGCAGCTAACAGCATCTGACGCTGTTACCTGCACTGTCACTGCGGGCGCGCTCTCTGTGATTAGTGTGGTCACGTGAGATGTGAGATTTCACGTGACCACACTAAGCAATACCCTGACTAACAGCAGCAGCTAACAGGTAACAGCATCAGATGCTGTTAGCTGTGTGATTGGGTATAGGAACATGCGGGACCACCCCCTTGTGGACAGGGGCGGCCCCATCAGAGGCGAAAGAAGCCGATCGCCGGCGTTTGAATAAAAAAAACAAAAAAAACCAGCTTGCTAGTGTGCCGCACTGCGCCCCCCAGGACTCAGCGCCCCAGGCTGCAGCCTGGTCAGCCTAGTGGTTGATCAGGCCCTGGCTTCATGATACTTATGAGATACCTCTAGTCCTGCCTAAATTTCTGGAACTTCTAGAAAAATGTATCTGAAGTTGCAGTTGCATTTAAATGTGTGGTGGATAAGCAACAAAACAGGATTTTGGTTTGGATTCAGATTGTCATACAACATTTCTAACTGTTCTGATAAAATGGACTACTGGACATTTCTGCTTAGATGTTCCCTTTAGGTACTCAGGCACAACAACCACTTCTAATTTGTTTTTGTCCTTTGAGCATATTTGCAGTGGTGTGCTAATTAATTTAGTTGGGTTGCCATTCATCGGATAAATTGTGTCCCATGAAAAAAAACTCTGCAACAAATTACAGTGGAGAGTTTTTAAATATACTGGATATTTTATAGGTTAAAAATGTAAAATGGACTGTAAGGTCTTTGAGAATTTTTGGAATTTGGTAAATTTTTATGTAATGGCTGGGTGTGAAGGGGGTCCTATATACATTCTGATCTTTTGGGCCTGATTACAATAAGCCACAATTTTGCAGCTGAATGTAGGAGTGAGTCTATGGCCACAGAATCACAGCCTTGCGTGTGTGTGTATGTATATATGTGTGTGTGTGTGTATGTTTTCTAATATAATTTCAAATTATACATAGCTATAGATTGTAAGCTTTCAAGCAGGGTTCTCTTACCTCTCTGTCTGTATGTATTACCCAGTATTGTTTTATTAATGTTTGTTCCCAATTGTAAAGCGCTACGGAATTTGCTGGCGCTATATAAATAAATGTTGATGATGATATCTTTGGATACAACTGAAAATACAGTGGACATGTGCGGTTGGAGTAAATATACGGGCGTCATAATCATAAACTTGATGATTACTGATGAGTCTATAGCAGTGATGGGCAACATGCAGCCCTCCAAACCTTCACTTGTGGCCCCCAACTTATTACATTCATGGCATTTTGACAAGTACATACATTTTAAATATACATACAGAAGTGCCATATTTCTGGGACCCCGTGACCTAAAATAAGCAGGGCTGGGCTGATTATGACTAAAGCAGGGCAATAAGTTACATGGGCTCCCACTGTAAAAGTGGCAGCCAGCACCAGGCTGGCCAGGCTGGGCTTGTTATACTATAACAGGGAGACACGCCAGTCTTTGTTGCCTATGTCATAATGTGAACCAGCCGGGTCAACACATGGCTGAATTCCCTAGGGAAATTCCACCACAAGAAACTTTTACTCCCCCTTCATCCCCACTCTATCCTCAAAAACCACGGCCTTGTGCAGTGATGCTCTTCCTGCCATCCCTTCGGCAGTGGGTGCTAGGGTAATAGTATAAAGTCAAAAAAGTGCTGTTGTGAAACTAAAAGTTCTAGCAAGACCTGACAGCCATTACTGCTTGGGCATGCTGGCAAGCACCATCTTACCCTTACAGCCAGGACTCATTGGAACATGTAGTTCCACAATAGTACTAAATGGACGGGAGCTGGAGGAGAGATAAAAACACACGTTAATTTTAAAAGTCCTTTAATGAAAATAAAAGTTTTACAAAATTTGTTACCTCATTTAGACTTAAATCCACTGGGATTCTTCTTGTTACCCAAATTAGTCCAAGTGCATGTAAATAACATTGTTTTCTTTTTTTATTTTTTTTCATAGTCGCTGTGTGAATGAGTGAACTTAATTGATATGAGGGGTTATGTATGCTAACATACATTCCCACAAATATATATATATATATATATATATATAAGTGCAGTTCTTTCACCTAATTTGGACTGTATTTTGTTTCCGGTTTTGATATGCAATTAAACAGCTGCATTCTGTTAATTACACATGGAGGGTAAAAGGATTAATGATTCAGGAAGTGCTCTGCTTTCACAGTGGAGGTGAAAAGGACAGTTTGTTCTATATTGTTTGTCTCTCTTGTCTGATTTGAATTGCTGTTTCGCCTTTCTTTCACAGCTATAACAGGATGCAATCCAGAAAGTTATTTTTTAAACAATGTTACCTAGTAACTAGAGGAGCATCTCTCCATGAAAGGAATGCCTCATTTTCCCACTCTGAGTTTTGTTATCAGGCTGTCTGATGCTAGTTCTAATGTTTTTTTTAATTATTTGAGTGTTAGGCTCTTGTTTGAACCCTGGATGGGATATTGGTTACTGTAAGAATGATACAGGAAATTCGCCTTTGCTGCTCTCGCTGTGTTCTAAAGAGAAATTTAGGACAAATGTAACGTTTCACAGTTTGAAAAGTATCACTTGTCGGTCTCTATTTTTAAGCTAAACATTGTGATTTGCTATTCTTAAAAGCATTGAGGTTTTTCTACAGAATGCACATTTTAGCTCAGTAACTTAGACATTATTTTCTCCTCTTTTAAACACAGCTTGTAATGTGAATTTGTAACATTTTATGATAGTGCAGATGACTAATATTTTAACTGTAATTTTGCGCCTGGTTCACTTGCATCTCGCAAAAAAATCGGACTCTCTCTTTTTTCACCTAATTGTCTATCCAGTGCATTTTAAGGTTCCTGGTCTTTGGAAACTCTCCTGTAAAGGAAGGATGGGCCTATATTTGACGCTACTCTAGCAAACTCACATGGTGAAAAGCTTATTTTATAGCTTGAGCAATGTAAAAAATCTTTTTGTGCCAAATGTGCCCCATTAGTATTATTTATACCATCTCTGAGCAGACATTTATAATATGGTCATTTTGTGGGAAAAAATAAAATTTTGTTTTTCCACTTAGGTGCAAAACTAGGTATACTTGTGCTATTCATTTTTACTTTGCGAGCAAGGTCAAACTTGTGCAACCCTCACAGATGCTTCCATTTCTTTGCTGCACATCCATGCAGATTTTCATGATATCAAACAATCATGGGTGCTAAAAATTACTGAAATAAGCGGTGCTTATCTGAACTGCAGTTCACAATAATATAACATCTGATAGCATTTGTTTTGTGGATTTGCACTTTTTTATGTAAATATTCCTTTAGTGAAGACAAAAGTCAGTTTCTTATTCCCAGTTTTTCAGCAAGCTATTTATCTGTAACAATTACAATTTTGTTAATGAGAAATAATATATATATATATATATATATTTTACATAATACATCTCTGGTTAGCGAGTAAATTTCAGGTTCCTCTCCTACAGTAAAGATGCTTATTTTAAATAGAGGCATATTTAATAAAATTGCTCTGTTTTCTCAAATTGTGCTATGTGCTACAGCAATCTGGCTGTCATTTGTTTCTAGTGCAGAAATAACAGTTCGTCATTAGATGGCAGCAGATCTGTCCAATCAGGAGCCAGCTTTTTATTTCCTTTTAGACCCTCTTCTTCTGGTGGTCAGATGATTATGGAAGTTGACATCCAATGTTCCATCTAATAGCAAGCACCAATACACTTCTTTGTTGAACAAAGAGCATAGGTCCCCATGGAGTTACACTCCCTGAAGTGCTATGTTTATATGGTTCTGCTATGTTTTTAGGGCAATACTGAAGTCTAGAAGTCTAGAAGACGCACAAGAGAGAACACCATCTAACTGACTGTAGTGCTAGCCACTCCCATTATTCTTGTTTAATAAAGTTATAATTGTCATAAAATACACTCGCAGTTACTGATTTTCATTGGTGATGAAACCGGGTGCCCTATCCAACTACAATTAAATAGCACCAATTTAACCTGCAAAATAGAATGTTTGCTTAATGTCTTTATTCATACCCAGACACATTTTTACACTTAGGCCATCTACCCACTAGTGTCAAAAATTGCCACTGACATGCATATAACATGCAGCCTGTAACCAGTGCTTCTATCTGAGGTTGTAGGGAAAGGGTTATGTCATTGGAGGACACCCTATTGCGATCCTCTTGCCAAGTTAATAAATGGAGCATGTAATGTCTGAAATACTCTGTTCTCCCAACTGCAGGGGCACGTGGAAATGGGTATGAGGTCATTAGAACCAATACGTTCTATCCCCATGATAAAAAGAATAACTAAACAAAATAAAAAGTTGGTAAAAGTGCATGTTTTAAAAACAGTGAGTCTTATACCATATCTAGATTACACAGCAAAAATGATTTTAGTACTTTCCAAAATAAGGGGTGCACACTCAGGTTAGGTCTGTTTTTATTATCCTTTGTCTCCAGTTCTGCTATTGATTTATTTTTATTTTTTTTCAAAGCCTGCAAAGTGAAACCTTTTATTTTGTAATTATAACTTGCGCAAGTGGAGACTTAATTTGAAAATATATATGTTTCAGTATATTTATATCAATGGGTGGCTCTACACATGGTTTATACTGTATATGTAACACCTCCTTCATATGGTAAGTGTTCTATGGTTACTTTATGGTAAGTATATTTTGATGCCTCCAATAGGGACTTGGCAGGTAACCCAGAATAAGAGCAACCGGGGGTCGAGTCAGGAACTTCCGCCTCAGCAACACTGCTAAAGTTATCACATTTATATGTTACACAGACAATGTTCTTGTGTAGAACATCAATCAGATAGTATATATTTATTGATCTGTTATAGGGCTCAATAAGAGGTTGTGTGCATTGGTTTACAGATGTCAATAGTGTGTGTTCTCTGATAAAAAAAAAAAATATATATCTTTTATTAACAATCACATAAGAAACAAAAAATAAGTAATACAATAGATCAAAAGTTCTGTTTAGAGCATAAATGTCTACTATATGCACATCAAACCATGCCTTTCTGCATTTATGTTGCAAATAAATGTTGCGATGGTGAAGAGACTCTGTTTGTTTAAACTATAGTTGTAGACACAAGGGAAGTGATTAGAAGCGATGGTGGTTAAATATCCTAATAGACTATTAAAAGTGCTACAAGCTGAATATATGCAAATGTCCAGTAATATCAATGCAAAATCTAAAAAAATATATATTTATATTGTATATAAATGTCCAATAGCTTGCATAATAGGTGGGTATTGCCCATAATAGAATCAAATCCTTAGTAGTATGGTAAATTGTTCATAATATATTCCAATGGTATTTAGTTTCAGTATGTAGTATTAGTTGTCCCTAACATTAATATTCTCTCCAATCATCATGACCATACACCTAGCCACGTAATATTTCTCCAGTGCTCCCCAGTATCACCTATAGTCCTCTCTTGGCTGTTCTTAGGCACCAGATGCCAAACAGTTCCAAGTGTTTCTCTCACGCCTAGCTCAACCACTGTGCTGTTAATTATGTGTACAAGTCATTTGCATAGTAGTGATTGGTGCTTTCTTTGTTAAATTTATACATACAATACACAAGTGGGAACAGGTTAAGATTGCCAAACAATAACTTCTGGATGTAGCATTTGTCAAATACAGAGTAACCTATTTACTCTTCAATAATTGCCAGACAAAACATATGTAAAAAAGGTGGTGTCTCCCATAGCAACAAATCAGATGCTTGAGTTTTACTTGGTTTCAAGCCATTGGAAGTTATGTAGAATATAAAATGCCGTGGAACTAATTTTTCTTTTCTAAATGCAAATTGAGAAACATAATTGAAGTTTTTTTTATTATTTTTTCATTCTTGCCTGGCCAAAGGGAATTACTACAGGAAATCCTTGGCTGTCTTATTTGGACCAGCTACCTTCAAAATCTATGAAGCTTTAAGTAGCATTTTAAATACTGTTATGGGCATTTGGGAATATCCAATGTTAATGTCATAAATGCTGGCCAGTCACCTATTGTAAGAGTGGTTTTCTGGTAAGACGTCTTATGGGTCCTGGGAGTTGGAACATATCACCATGTATTGATTTCAGCATAGTATTCTGTACTTGGTGGAATTGTTTCATGCTTCTACTTTCAATCTTGGAGAGCCTGTTATTCCCATAAAAGGGAAATTGATACCTTTCTTTATTGTCTACCTCTGGTTATTGACTACTTTTACTTTCTTTTGGTGCTGAGGTCTTTTCTATGGCAGGTGTGTTTTTTGCTGGGACTGTGTTGTCCAGCTGGCAGCCACATTTCACTACACCGCTCCTTTCCATAAAAGTTGGAATCGCCTACTCAGTGTACTCTATTGCGCCAAGAAGTCTCTACTGTTAATCTATTTAACAGTACTGGTATATTATTACTTATAATACAACAAATATGACCCTGAACAACTTGGTTGTATGATGTAAACCTTTATAAGTAGCTGTGTTATATTCAGACTACAATGCGTATTGGTATGTATGTGTTTTTGGGTTTTATTTTTCTAAATTCACTGATTTATAAATACTGTTTGACTGGATTTTAATTTTAAATGCCTTATTGTACTCCAACTTCAGCTTGTGCTCGTCCATGTGTACCACGTTTACTAGCCAGTCAGGCCATTGGAATGTTAGCAGCAGAAGATGTGTGTTATTGACCGTGAAGGAGGCAGTGACTACTTATGTGATGTTGTTAGTGAGAACAGGTTCAGAGTCATGATGTAAGGAGAAGCCAAATCACCAGTAGCACAGGATAGAAATGTGAGGCTAATGCTAAAAAAAACACCACTACACATTAAAGATATATCTGAATATAAAGTCAGAAAATTAAGCATGTTACATTTTCGGCATGTTTCAACAGTATAGCTTTTTATAATTTCACCTTTTTTTTAATGTATGCATGAAAGCGGCTCTAATTCTTGATTGTGAATAGCCGATGTACTGGCCAGAGCATGCTCATTGTTTTTCTTAGAATCTTTGTATCATCCCTTTTAATCTAGGAAGCCTAGACACACCTAATGGTAGCACCCTCCCTGGGTACATCACTAATAACAATAACCTACTGTTCTCATCTATTATTACTTCTCAACTTTTTTATCTAGCCCTACCAGACTTGCTCCAAATGTTACATCCCTTAAATACTCTTTTTTAAGTGGTTGTATTACCCTTCCTGATTACATGACAAAACGCCTTTGGCTAGGAGAAATTGAGTGGGCAAAATAGGTTGTCAAATATTTGGATATAATGAAATCACCTGACACTTCTATCCTATGCCATTTGTTTTGGGCCCAAAATGTCTTCTGCTTCACTACTCCCAGCCAGTGGCATTAAGTTATGCGATCAGACGGGAGTAATCCACCCCTTTTTGGACCCATCTCCCACCTACTACCTCTGTCACTGAATCATTCAATTTTATCTCCCTTCCTCCTACCTACCCCACTTGCCTCAAGACATTGCTTATATCTCTGATATTTTGCCTACTCTTATAGATTCTAAGCTGTTACAGGCTGGGCATTCCCTTCCTTTTTGTACCAGTTGTAAATGTAAGTTGGCCACTGGCTGCAATCCACCCACTTGTACAGTATGACAACAGAAAGATATTGATATATTGTATTTTTTTTTTTTAAATTGTCATCACAATCTGTTCATTTTATCACCCTCCAAAGACTTTACAATAACCTGTAATTTAATGTTATGTTATATTAGTCATTCAATGAGGCATATAAAATCACTTATTTTCTTTTTGAAAGAGTGACATTGTTTTGGATAAAAGCGAAAACACCAGTATCTTAAGAATGATCAGCGTGTGCCAGTGCATCAATATATAAAAGTTTCATAGGTTCACTTTTTTACTTAAGTTTCTTTTAGTCCAAATTTCCTTTATGTGATTTTTTTTTTTTTTTTTTTTCTTAAGACTTTGGCAAATCCACTTTTTCCAAGATGTCCATCTGGTAAATTGTTTTCACAGGAGTATAAAAAGTAAAATAAACTGCAATATTGGCCATTTGAGCTGACATTATTTCATCTTTATTTTAGTGTCTGTGGCACAAGTTCAATTGAAATATTACAGTAGTCATATTATTACCATTAATTAAATAATTCAATCTCTGGCTAGATTACTTAATGTAGTTTTGAATTTTAGGTTTATTTATAGTCGGCTATGTTTTTATCTTTTAGTGTTAAATAAGTTTGTGAACATCCTCTTTAATGTACAGTAAATACACTTCATTACTTATGTTAGGTAAGAAGTGGTGGCTACCTTTTGTTAGCCATGCTTCTGGACATTGATTTGTGACTAAGCATGAATGAGCGCTGATCGGGGTTTGGTATGTATTAAATTGGGATATAAGTTATAATACATCTAGGAAAATGGAAATTAGTAATTGGGCACATTAATATTTTGAGCCTTATGACATAAAACCATTCTTTACCCAAAGCTACATTGATGTTCTGAAGAAAAACTGTTTGAAACAAATGTACATTTCCATACAGAGAAGGTGACGGTGCTTGGGAAATTCAAGGATTCATTATTATTTTGGGAACTGTGCCATTCTAAAAAGGAGGAGAGAGACCCAATTAGACCGGTGGACATCTTCTTGTCTTTGAAATCCACACCAGTGGCCTACGTGTGTAGGACAGATGAAGTTTAATTGGACAAAATAATTTTGTGATGTAATTGTGAGGTCTGCTCTCCAGCAGATGTTTTATACACTCTATAATTATTTTGAGGGATGGCAGAGGCGTCTCAGTTCTAGCATACCTATCTTCTGTACATTTCATTAGCTTCTTTCTAATTATAAGGTTTTGTTGTAATTATTGATATTCCTGGTATAAATGCAGAGATGCTGTATGTACATAAAACTATAATTGGCCTAAAATATAGTCTTTATGTGTTGTCTTGGTCAGTGCGGGTTTTTGCAGTATACATTTTGGTATTTGGGGGGGGGGGGGTGTATGTGTGTGTGTGTATATATAGATCTCATTCAAATATATTTTTGGTGTCTGCTGATAACTTCACATTGATTTAAATATTTTAGAATACACTACTTAGTTTTCAACCATACTGATATTGATGGTGCTGTTTACTACTCTCGATTGGCAACCATAGTAGCTAAATATTATTGGGGTAGTGATAGCTGATTACAATTGATGTAAACAGAGTTGGGTTGTGTTCACTCTTTCATGAAAAGTAGCTGATCACATATGCGTTTTTAAGGGTTACCATTTCTTCCTCTCTGAAAATTAAACCACAGTCTTGTCACTGACTAGACTGACTGAAATAAAGAAGTGCACTGTCCAAATATTTTCCTTTTTGCACCAAGCTAAATGCCAGTTGTCTGTTATTTAATTGCCTTTCCATTGACTCGCCCATTATGATTACACACGTTGCTACAAAAAGCACAGCTAGTGGTTATGCAGGTAGATTTAAAGAAAAACTAATCTGCAGATGTTCAGCGTTTAAATGAGACAAACCACGCGACTCAGTGCATGATGTTGTGGAGAACATTTATTGCACCCTGATGTACTTCGCATCACCCACTGGCATTCATTGCCTATATAAGTTTGCCATGTTCCTGTGGAATTGTTGTGCTGTACGTCTATTGCTGTGGCAAACCTGCTCTCTCAGTTAGAGCTCACAGAGCTGCTTCATATTACCCTTGTGTGTAAGTAAGCTACATCATTTATTAGGGACAAGTTAATCTTTTAAATTATTTACATTTTTTTATCATCTTAAAAGTGATGACTAAAGCTATGTACAAACTGGTGTTGGTGGCGTATGTTTTAGTTTTTTTTTAAATTACATATTAACAGTAAATTAAGAAATGCATATAAACCACATAGTTTTATATATGCATGTAGATACCTTTTTAATTGTGTTCACTTTGTGTTTTTCCTTAGACATATCATTGCTTCTTAAACCTCTTGCCATTAAGTTTACAGTGCGCTCCCATTGAGCGAGTTGCTTTTAATCATGTTGACATGTGTCGGATGTACAAATATGGAACAAGAGGCATTAAAAGATATTTCACTATAACACAAATTAAATGCATGTCAAAATACAAATATCCTATCATTTGGGTCAGTGTTTTTTTCACATACATTCATTGGCCGTGCATTTAACGAGTGTTGGAAATGTGTTTTGAATGCAGAATTTTAATGCCAATGTGTAAATAGCTTTAGGCTCTCTAATGGACTTTTCAAGAAATATGTTATTTAGTGAAAAATATATTGGCAATTTTCTGATTGGATATTCAAGTAGGGCGGATGTTCTCAGACTCATGGACATGTTAAATGAGATGGAAAAGTAAAAGGTTGTGCAGTGTACAGTGTGTCCTTCTCAGATTCCTAATGCCTTGTGCAAGAGGGATTGATATGTTCTTGTGCAATGTTGTCACCCGTCCAACAAGCTGTGAATACAATTACAATAACCTGTAAGAAGGCTGGTGGGAAATATTAGTGGCCTGTATAAACCTGGGATAGTTTGCACTATAAAGGAGACACGGCAAAATTAAAACTAAAAAGTGTTCCCCCTTCCCTATCAGCCCCATCTGAAAAAGGACTGGGGCTCTTCTCTGTGCGGTCTGGGGTTATTAATATTGGGACACCTGCAGTGGCAATACCAATGGTTCCAGTATAATGTACAGGCAATTAACAAGACCTCTAACTAAAATACTAAAAGTTAAAAATTAATGTAGCTACTGCACCTTTGGCAGTCACCCAGCACCTGGGGTAATAAAGGTGATCGTTCCTTTATTTGTTTGATGTGAGGAAAGTTCCTGTATGAGCACACAATTCAGCACACACAAATAGGCATAGGTCCTCAACTGATGTAACTTATGCATACTTGTCTACTCCCCTGGAATATCCGGGAGACTCCCCAATTCCGAGTAGGTCTTCCGGACACCCGGGAGAGCCGGCAATTCTCCCACATCCTTCCCACTTTGAGCCTCCTCTTTGTGGGGAATCGTGTCATTCTGGCCCACTCTCGTGACAAAATATTAATTTCATCGTGGGTATGTGGCCAAAATGACACAATTGGCCTGTCCGCCCCTTCCTGTTCTCCCACCACACTCCCTCCTTCGGGAGGAAACAATTAAAAGTAGGCAAGTATGAGACATCATAGTTAATAAGGGTGGAGTAGTCCTTTAAACATTAGTCGCTACTGAATTTATTGTGAGGGTGGAGCAGACTTGCAGGCACTGGTTTCTGGTTGCAGGTGGGTTCTTTAGGTATCGCTACCAACCAGATTGTATCAACGTCTTCACTTCCTGTGATTTTGGCTTCTCTACCTGTGATTTTGGCAGGCTCTAATATCATTTCTAATTTGCTCACAGTGTGAGGTTACTGGGATTTGTAGTTTTCAGCCCAAAAAGCTGTGTCATATGTCCCATTACTGGCTTGCCCATTCCATCAATCAACTCCATGGACCCGTCCTTCTCCATTACAAAATGACCAGCATGGGAATACGATCATAAATGGGCCTTGTGACAGAATGGACAGCCTATGCCACCCTGTCTGTTGTTGCTGGGAACCTGCTGGGCTTACTTTGCCACCGTTCTCTTTCGTTATCCAAAATGCGCCCTCTTGCCGCAATAGGAAGGGCTTATAATGCTGCCACCACTAAGCTCATTCTATGGCACTCAGAACCACATTCCTTCTGCGTAACTGATGCTGCTAGCGTGTCTCTTTGCTGGTACACCTGGGCTGCTAACTCCGGACCTCTTACTCTGGATCCGGGTTGCTGTGAATGGATCCCCCCCCCCTGGCCTATCACATTGACCAGGGCTGCTGGGTAGCAGGCAGAGCAGTGGTACTGGAAACGCTTGGGTGCAAACCTCAGAGACAGCCGGAGAACGGATTAGATTTGGGGTCTAATCTGTAGATCACAAGAATACATCTATATTGAAGATGTTTCCAAGCAGGTCTTTGAAGCAAGATGATTTATTTGCTCACACTGGTTTGAGGTTCCAGTGATCAAGTCAGATGTTGAAATCGGAAGAACACTTACATGCTCACACAGCTCATCTTTTATGCAGTTCAGAAATAGTCTATTTTTAGAATCAGGATGTAACCTTGCCTAGCAAAACATAAATTTACATGCATTGCAAGGCTAACGATATTTACATTTATCTGTGACATTCTAGAAACTCTGATGTCCTACACCTGCTTTTCAGATGCAAAGAATCTAGGAGCCAGTCTTAATTAAAGTTTCCTGATTTCAATGTTGGACCTTCACACATCAAAAGATCTAATTAACATGTGGCCTTTCATCAGACTGTTCGGAATACATATTCACACAGAACAACAAAAACCAAAAACAAGCTAGTTTCCCACATCACAATACTCAAGAGGCTTGGTAAATACAGGCTCATTGTATCAGAGATATTCATCAGAAATAAGGTATTTCCTTTAGCAAGGATAAACAGAAAAAACTAATTAGCTATCCTGGTCTCAGAGATAACGATTTCCTATCTCACAATATAAGCACACAATTTTAAAATAAGTGCCCTGTGCTATTTGCTTTGAATACATTTTTACCAAAAGTTATTGAATAGTGATCCAGTCACAGGCCTGCTTACTGCCAGTCAGTCATTTAGCAAGTGTGGGGTCATCTCTATAGGGATGTTTTTCTGGAAAGGGAAAAATATATATAGCTACATGTCGAAATATATTCTCCCCAAATTGGATTATGACAGAAAAGCATTTATATTTAATGACACTGTGAACAAGGATTTAGGATTTGTTTTTTTAATTCACTTAAACTTTACTTAAAATTGTGTTTTGTATTTTACTTATTTGTAGTCTTACTGCTCCAGGTCTAAACATTGTTGTTAACTCTGCCTATTATACAGTAATTCTACAGATAAGTAAAATACAGGCTGTCTAGCATTGCTGCTGGTTATGGATTTGGGGAGTGATCACACTGACTTATTTATTATTTTACTGTATGTAAATTATGTACTGCACATACATGTTACATTATAAGAATGGCCAACAAAGAATACTATTTCCAAGATGCAATGTTGTTTTTTTAACTCCAAACTAATCTATTAAACATGTGTTGGGTCAGAAGGGTAATTAAAGGAGGACACCTCTGTATGTGTGATCCTTTGTCTCCCAGTACTGTGCATCCTTGAGATACATTTTGTTGTGCCTACAGGCATGGCAGCCAACTTTAAAAATTGTTGGGGATGCTATTGTTAACCCTCCCTATTACTGATATACTGTTTAGAAAATGTTCTGAGCCACAAAATAATATCTTGTTTGTCTGTTTTTTGTATGATACTCAGTTGCTTAGTATTATCATTTAGAAACATATTGAGTCTTTTTATTTCTTTTTCTATTTTAGATAAATTGTTGGTTTTAACTGTTGCAACACAAGAAACAGATGGCTTTCATCGATTTATGCAGTCTGCAAAGCACTTTAACTATACTGTGAAGGTATGTATTTTCATGAGATGTTTTTGCTGTCTGACCGTGTCCGTTTTAAATTGAAAAACTTTATACAGCAGCGATAGGCATATACATCTACATGACTTCCATATTTCTGTAAAGATTTTTCTTTTTTTTTTAAGTTTGCAAAACTTATTTGCCTAAATATTTTCCTTTAATGCGAGAGTTTATCTTTTCAACTGCAGCAGCAATGCTACATTACGCAAAGTGCGAGGAATCTCAGTCTAATTGCTAGTTAATTCATCTGGGTGTGCTGATGTGGCAGTGTTTTGTGGATGTAATTATGTGATACATTGTTGTATTATTTTGTGGTTGTGATAATATGCATGTTTATATTCTATAATTATGTCTATGCTTTGGATTGAACTTTTCACTGCTGTGTTTTTAGCATGCTGGGCCAAAAAAATATTACCTAAGAATACACAACTGGTCCAACTCTAATAGTGGGCCCCAGGATATTTATATATTACAATCAGCTGACCTTGAATGGCATTTTGCCCATTTGTGTAAGCCGGTGTTGGTTTGTCAATTCTCCATAACCCCCTGAAAATCATCCCTGCCTTCATGATGGTCAAATTGATGCTTAAATATGTATTTATAGTCTGTCTTTCTCTTTTTTTTTCTTCTGTTTACTGAGCACCGAACAAAACTCTAAGAGAGATCTACAAAGTTGTTATGAAACTGGAAGGGTATAACTTGTTATGTTTTATCTTCCTTTGTGCCTGTTTTTTGTTTTCTATAGCAATGTGTATATTTAAACTGTCCATCAGCGCTTACTATGGTTTTACGGTTTTAAGATGCTTGAGTTCGGTTTCCTTTCAATGAGCCACTCTGTAAATCCAGCTGATTCTATGCACCCAGAATAAGATTTAAACATTTTTACTAGCAAAGGTTTTATTGGAAGCATATTCACTGTATTTGTATGATCTTTGTCCTCACTTAACTGTAAATGTTAAAGAGAGTGCATCCAAAATATGGCTTTAATTGTGACTTGGCCTGGAACCATGTAATAACCCCATTTTTTTTAATTTTTTTTTTGTATTGATGTCCTCACCGAATTATACATATGTTTCTAATGATATTTCTTCTAGGTTCTGGGCAAAGGATTGGACTGGAAAGGTGGAGATCTAACCAATTCGATAGGCGGGGGTCAAAAAGTCCGTCTACTAAAAGAGGCTCTGGAAGGATTTGCTGGCCAAGAAGATCTTGTGGTTCTTTTCACAGATAGGTAACTGATTTAGATAGAGAAAATAGAACTTGGTTCTTGTTTCAAAACTGACTTCTAGTTGGGTATTTTTAAAACAAGAAAATGTTTTTTAATATCATTATTTTATTCTGTTACAATCTGAAGATTCCAGTGTTCCAGCCTTTTTATTCACCCGACAAGTATATCTGTGGCTGAAGAATAATTGGGGCTGTCTGTATTACCAGCCATGTGCTATGAAATCACTTTGAATATTGGGAAGGTAGAATATATGTTCCTCAAAATGATAAGGGACTTTGAGTGATATGTGCTGGGCAGTGCAGATAGGGAGTGTGGATTGGATTCCCTGCAGCAGGGAGTATGAAAAGTAACAGATTAATAGAAAATAAATGACTGGGGGAAAGGCTGAGGAGGAAATAAAGGAGAAAACTACACAGAAGGTGAAAATAACAATGGTATATAGAGATTCATTGTTATATATTATTTGCGAGGTTAATGTAACTTTAAACAAAATTTCTAGATTTGCCCCTGTTCCTAAATATGTGGGTACCCTGGGAGGGGGGTTGGTACTAAAAACTAATACTTTGTGGTTTTAAATGCCCATTAACCCTAGACTTACTAACCCTAAACCATTTGTTCATGTGACCAATTAACCCTTTGACAGTCAGCTTCATAATGCATTAAGTTCCAATAAGTTGGAAACCCTTTTAAAGAAGAACTCTTCCCAAAACTGAATGTTTGATATATATTATTGTTATCGCTAATTATTATTGCTGAGGTAACCACTGCAGTGGGTGGAACCCCCTGTCAGTAGTAACAGAACATTTCCCATAAAATGACCCGCACACACGTTACCACTGGGTGTAATGATGATCAAAGCAGAGAGTCCCCTTTGCTGCCAGCCAATCGCAAGCGATTCCCACGTTGACTGCTTGTGATTAGCTGGCAATGAAGGGACTGCTGGTATTGATGATTTTGCAGCCATTGGGCATGGAGGCTCACCACCATTTCTTCCCTAAGCTTAGATTGTAGAAGGTGATCAGCTGAGCACTTTAATGGTAACAGTGCCCACTGCTCATACTGTAATTCATCTGCTTTTCAGGGGCAGATGGACCCAAGCAGTTGCCCAATTTGCGCCCATTATCTGTCACTGTGCACTGAAACTTAACCCCCCCCCACACATCTTAAATGTCTGTATTGAGAATAATAAAAATACAAGGAGCATCTTTGGATTGACAAAAGGCTGGTCTGCACCCCCTCAATCCTTTCACACATACAGACAACTACCAACCTCCCCCCTACCCACAATTCTATGTTTGTATCCCCTTAATTTTAATTGTTAATGGATGGTTGCATCTAAAACTAAATAATTATAAAGTTACTTACACTTTTTCAGAACATACAATTAAGTTGATTTTGATGACATTTGATATTGTAAACTTGTGTCAAAATGTTCTGAAACCTTCAACTGTATTTGTAATTATTGATGTATGTAACTGATATTGCATACAATGTCCTTGTTGACACTGGTTTTCATTTGCAATAAAAAGAGTTTGAAAAAAAATAAAATGTTTGCACTGCAGAGTGAAAAAAAAGGAAGTCCAAAAGACTTGACTTTAAAATGAGCATATTTATCTTTCCTGTCAGATTAGACTGAAAATAGACAATTTAGGTGAGGAGATGATTCAAATAATCAGTTTGCACTTCAGGCCCAGAACCTTATCATCCACTTATTTTTTTTAAACTTTAAAAAAATTAGCTATGGCTAATCTGGAAAAATAAAAGTGCATTCTTAATTCCCCTTCCCAGTGTGTTGTTTGTTTTTGTTTTGTTTTTTATATGTAGAATATGTATTTAATGATCATAAACCCATTCACATGCACCAAAAGCAGAGGCAAATCTGTTTAATATTAATATTGCTCACTTACAATTTCCAAAGTCCTCAACATCAGTGACTTTATTGAATATACATGTAGCCTTATTACTTCTGTTTTATGGAAACATAAGTGTACAGGTGTCGTGAAACCCCTAATCAAGTAATTACACTCATTTTCTCCATTGACCTGTTTAAGGTGAAAGGATAATTGTACACTGTTCAAGCTGTAATTTACAGTTTAACAATATACAAAAATATATTAAATAAAATAGTAGGGCTGTTTCTATGCGGCCTGTCCCTTTTCTCCCATACATGGCGGTAAAAGTCCAGGGTTATTGAACTGAGATATGAGGTGGTGAATGCACATTTAGGGGGGTCATTCCCTGTTTAATGGTGGGCTGCAGAATCTTTTTCTTCACAAAATGTCAGTAATTGTGAGTTATCTGATGCTTTCAGCTGGATGCCTCTTGTGCTTTCCATGGCTATACTGTTAAGCACATATCTAGGTGCTTTTTTGGACATTATGTCACCTGACTCCCATGATTATTTAAGGCATTAATTAGGCTAAACAGAGCAGTACTTTAGGATACACACACGTGTAATGTAATGAAACACTCAGTCCTAAAGTGGTGGTGTGAAGGGCTTTCTCTTAGTCTGGGACAAACCCTGTTCTGTTGTAGAATACTTTATTAACAAGTATTCCCATTGGCTGTACAGAGCACGTGCTCGTTAAACTTATGTTCTGGATCCCAGTGGTTTATGAAAAGGATTGAGGCACTGAAGGGTTTGTACTCTCTTCAGCAAAAAAAACAACTTATTGTTGTAAAAAGTGCAGTGTATTGTAATGTATGTACAGTGGGAACAAATGGCATGTACAATATACACCCACATAGTTTACTTTTTAGGATAATTACTTTTTCACTCCATTTCCAGTCAGACCTACAATCCAGCAAAAGTAGGAACAGCTTGATTTTCTAAGTGTGGTACCAAACTTTTGTAAATGACCCTTCCAGTCCTAACAGCGATCTGTAATTTTAATTGCAATGCTATTATTCAGATTTGGTAGGTATGTTTGCATGCCTAAAAGTGATCACATTTTAATAAGAAAGGACGTCAACCCCAGTGTACTGGGTATAAACTGTGATTATACAATGGCTGCTGCTGTACGTGATAACTGTATGACGGCTCATGACATCTTATATCTAGCCCTACTGCCCTTCCATCTGTCAGCTTCCTAGTCTAAGGATATTTATTGTAGATATCTAATAATTGATATATGTTAAGTAAACATGCAGTTGTAACCACTGTAAAAATTGGTTTACTCTTACAATATTTTATTTTACATTAGAGATGAGCGGGCTCGGATATCTGAAATCCGAGCCCACCCGAACGTTGCAGATCCGAGCCAGATCCGGGTATTCCCGCCAATTGCAAAACTGAAACCGAGGCTCTGAGTCATAATCCCGCTGTCGGATCTCGCGATACTCGTATTCTATAAATTCCCCGCTAGCCGCCGCCATCTTCACTCGGGCATTGATCAGGGTAGAGGGGGGTTGTGTTAGATGGTCCTCTGTCCTGCTATATCTCGTGCTGTGCTGTGCTGTGCTGTGCTGTGTTCTGCTCAGTCCTGTGCTCTGTCCTTCTAAGGGCATTGTCATTTCCCCATTATTCCCAAATTATAAAAAAATGAAAAAAAAGTTATAACAAAAAAAAAAAATTATAAAAAAAAGAAATTAAAAAAAATATATCCAAAAACAATCCTGCAGTATAAGTCCAGTGGTACTCTCCTGTGCTGCATATAATTTTTAAAGGCTTTGCCGAGTGTGTGTAGCTTAGGGGTACGCTCTCTTGTGCTACATATAATGGAAAACAAAAATTTGGAGGATAAAGTAGGGAAAGATCAAGACCCACTTCCTCCTAATGCTGAAGCTGCTGCCACTAGTCATGACATAGACGATGAAATGCCATCAACGTCATCTGGCAAGCCCGATGCCCAATCTCCTAGTACAGGGCATGTAAAATCCAAAAAGCCCAAGTTCTCAAAAAGTAGCAAAAAGAGAAACTTAAAATCATCTGAGGAGAAACGTAAAGTTGGCAATATGCCATTTACGACACGTAGTGGCAAGGAACGGCTTAAGCCCTGGCCCATGTTCATGACTAGTGGTCCAGCTTCACCCAAGGATCTAATCCCTCCTCCTCCCCCCCCCCCCCCTACAAAAAATATAAGAGAGTTATGCTGTCAGCAACAACAACAAAACAGCAAAGAACTCTGCCTTCTAAACAGATGACATCACAAATTCCCAAGGCGAGTCCAAGGGTGTTGGTGGTTGTGAAGCCTGACCTTCCCATCACTGTACGGGAAGAGGTGACTCCATCCAGCATTTGCAGCACACCCTCTGCATATGTTGGAAGGATCACCCACAGTGTAGATCCAGATTTGGATAATCAAGGTGTTAATGTTGTACACCGGGAGGAGGCTATTGATGTAGCTGGCGCTGTGGAGGAACTTGATGATGAGGATAGTGATGTGGTTATTGTAAATGAGGCACCGGGGGGGAAACAGCTGATGTCCATGGGATGAAATAGCCCATCGTCATGCCTGGTCAGAAGACCAAAAAATGCACCTCTTCGGTCTGGAGTTATTTTTATCCAAATCCAGACAACCAATGTATGGCCATATGTAGCTTATGTAAAGCTCAAATAAGCAGGGGTTAAGGATCTTGCCCACCTAGGGACATCTTCCCTTATACGTCACCTGAATAACCTTCATAGTTCAGTGGTTAGTCCAGGACTGGGCCTAGGAGCGTCATCAGTACAGGGACACCTAAATCCCTTGGTCCTGTTGGATACACACCACCAACACCCTCCTCGTCAACTTCCTCCACGATCTTCATCAGATTTAGAACTGCAGGCCATGTCACCAGCCAGACTGAGTCCTCTTCTATACGGGATTCATCCGAGGAATCCTGCAGCGGTACGCCTACTACTGCCACTGCTGCTGTTGCTGCTGTTAGTCGGTCATCTTCCCAGAGGGGAAGTCGTGAGAGCGCTACCTCTTTCACAAAACAATTGACCGTCCAACAGTCGTTTGCCATGACCACAAAATACGGTAGTAGTCACCCTATTGCAAAGCGTATAACTGCGGCTGTAACTGCGATGTTGGTGTTAGACGTGCGCCCGGTGTCCGCCATCAGTGGAGTGGGATTTAGAGGGTTGATGGAGGTATTGTGGCCCCGGTACCAAATTGGGTACCGGGGCCACTCCACTATGCAGTCCAGATAGAGGCGGATCCGAATGGGATCCGAGCACTGTTCGGATATTTCCGGCAGGCAAAAAATTGAAAACGAGGCTCTGTCGTCCAAGTCTCGCGTCGAATCTCGCGAGGGGTGGGAGGGAGGGCTCAGAACAATTCCATCTTGTATCTCTTTTTTTGGCATTATGTGCTCAAGCTACCTCGGTGCAACTTTTTGGCCTATAAACAATATTGTGAGGTGTTCAGAATAGACTGAAAATTAGTAGAAATGATTGTTATTGAATGTTATTGAGGTTAATAATAGCGTAGGAGTGGGAAAAAAAAACACAAAACTGGTTTTTAGCACTTTTTTATGCTTTTTTAAAAATAAATCAGAACCAAAACCTTTCGTCGGATGTTTTGGCAAAACAAATCAGAACCCAAAACCCTAAAAGTGGCCGGTGCACACCCTTAATATTAAACAACGTTGACTGTTGCTGCCAAACCATAAATTAATGAAAATGACCTGTCATCGTCAAAAACAAGAGGTATTGACACGCTCAAACTACACCCTGTATATGCTGCAGAGGATGTAGGAGCAGGCAGCTGTGCAGTGGAATTCAGACCATTTGAAGGCGGAGGTATTGTGGCCCCGGTACCAAATTGTGTACCGGGACCACTGCACTATGCAGTCCAGAAAGCTACCTCGGTGAAACGTTTTGGACTAAAAACAATATTGTGAGGTGTTCAGAATAGACTGGGAATTAGTGGAAATGATTGTTATTGAATGTTATTGAGGTTAATAATAGCGTAGGAGTGAAAATAAACCCAAAAACTTGATTTTAACACTTTACATGTTTTTTTCAAAATAAGTCCGAATCCAAAACCTTAAATCCGAACCAAAACCTTTCGTCAGGTGTTTTGTGAAACAAATCCGAACCCAAAACCTCAAGCGGATTAAGTATAATAGACTATAAACCTAATATAACCCATCATCATCATTATCATCATTTATTTATATAGCGCCACTAATTCCGCAGCGCTGTACAGAGAACTCATTCACATCAGTCCCTGCCCCATTGGAGCTTACAGTCTAAAGTCCCTCATATAGACACACACAGACAGAAAGAGAGGGAGATGTTTTTGGAGTGTGGGAGGAAACCGGAGCACCCGGAGGAAACCCACGCAAACACAGGGAGAACATACAAACTCCACACAGATTAGACCATGGTTGGGAATTGAACTCATGACCCCAGTGCTGTGAGGCCAAAGTGCTAACCACTAGGCCACTGTGCTGCCCCAAAATACATGGGACATATTTTCACAATAATAAAAAGGGTCTGCCCTCCCTGCAGTTCTGTCGCCTCAGTCTCTGACCTTCTCTTACTCTGGGACAAACTAGGCCCTGTTCTGTTGTAGAATAATTTATTAACAAGTATTCCGATTTGGCTGTAGAGTGCACGTGCTTGTTAAACATGTGTTCTGGATCCCAATGGTTTATAAAAAGGATTGAGGCACTGAAGAGTTTGTATTCTCTTCAGCAAAAAACAAACTTATTGTTGTAGGAAGTGCAGTGTATTGTAATGTATGTACAGCGGGAACAAATGGCATTTAAAATATACTCTTACATAGTTTACTCTTTAGGAAAATAAAGAGTACCAAATGGTGGCCAGGCACAGTCTGTTTAAAAATAGGTAATGGAGGGTCCAGTGGAGTGTTCACATCACAAAGTAGTGTAAATTATATTTGTTTGTACAGAAGATCTGTTTTAGTGCAGGATCAGCATTACATCTACAATGTTGGAAGTCTGCTTTGCTGACGTCTCATACTAGTGGTTAAAAATAAATATATTTCAGCATTTTGTATCCTCCTAGTGAACTCGTGCCGCAGTGAGATATGCTAGGAGGGAAAATGCACTGGATCATTTGCAGATGCTGATTTCTTATTTTGTGAGCCAATTGCTTATTTATATGGAACTCTTAATATATTTAAATTATTGTATTCCTAAAGCTTAGTGTGAAAATTCTGTTCTACTATGCTACATGGCTGTCCAGCGCCCTGTGAATAAGTTCATCCGCTAATTATTTTGTGTAACGTTACATTGCTGAAATATTTCAGTTGTTGTTAGAGGCAATGCACTGGTAAGATAAGTTAAAGTAAATAATATATCTTTGGAAATGCTTCAGAGAGTAGTTGAAATTTTAGGGAGTTTTTTTTTTTCCAGGGAGGGGGGGGGGGGGGCGGTTACTAGAGGTTGATTTGCAGTGATATCAATAAAAATCACTGCCCCCCCCCCCCCCACCCCCCCCAATGTTTTACAGGTTAAATTTCTAATCCCCAAAGCAGTGTTCCCAGTTAATCGGTACATTTTCACTGCCCTATTTAATTCCCTTATCGCACACCTGATATTGTATTTGTTGGAGCTCTTCAGGTTCTATAGTAAAGCACCCACAAATGTTTTTACAGTTCCCCACTTGAAAATGGCCCTGAGATGGGTTTGAGTAGGAGGTATATTAGTAAATGGATATCTGTACTTTTTGCTTCCTATTGGACCTCACAGTTAAACCTCTCCTCCACCTTCCACAGTATCTCCCAACTTTACTTTGGAGAACACTGTACAGTGTCTGCCTCTTTGGTAGAAATTATCAAATTGACCAACCAGAATTGCAATGTGAGTGGTTGTGACCATGGATGGGGAGTGGGCGGAGTTAAATATAGAAATATATTGTGAGTAAGCAGAGTACTGAAATAAAGACAAATCAGTACAGTTCAGTCACTTCTGCAGCCAAAATCTTTCTAGAAGAATGACCACCTAAATTGATGAATATAATGGCTGTATTGTTCTTCCTGGTGTTATATTTTAAAGATGTAGACTTGATATTTGCTTTTTCTCAGGATAGGTTATTTAAGAATGAGGGTTATCTTGGTCTTAATAACAGATGATGGGTTTTAAAAGGGGTGTTTTTTTTAAATAGTAATCTTTGTATATTAGTTTAGGGGTCTGCATAAAGGTCAACTTTAAGCATAGTCCTGCATTGTGTATTTTTAGACCTGATTATTTATGTTGAAAGGGCAATTTCATATGCACGGTTTGTAGATCTTGAAGCTGAAATCTAAAGTCCTTTGGTATATATTATAAAGAAACAAAGTAATCTACAGACAGCCAAATATTATCTTAGTTTGATTTTTTAAATTACTTTTCAGTTAATAAATCTTAATTTGTAACTAAACACATTGTGATATACTTGTTTCACGTCTCGCCGATCCAATCCCGTTTGAACACTTTCTCTAAAGAGATTATGCTCATACAAAAACTTTATGTAAACGAAATCCAGCTGATCCTTGTCTGGATTAAAAGAAATGTAAACCAATATCTTGGACTGTGAGATGAGCCTGAAAATGTCATTTGGGGCTGATTAATTAGTTTTACGCTAACTAACAAAGTGTGATTTTTCCAGAATCAATTTTTCATCAGAAATTCAGCAATTACAATATTTCTTGGAGAGCTCTGAGGTTTGTGGAAAATAGATGTAGGAGGTTCAGTATTTTGCATTGCTTTCATTACCCTTGCAATAAACTTTCTCTGCGGTAGCTATAATTCCTGGGGTATGACAAACAGTAAGTGTAATGCTTTGCATTTAGCCAGAGCTGTTTAGTATTAGAAGTGGCAGCTGCTAACTCCCTCCACAGTTTTTAAGTGTTCTGATTGTGCAACAGCAGGACAGCTAAATTACACTTGATAGACTGATGGGCTAAACAAGTCTGGTTACTCATCCTGGTGAGCTGTTTTTTTTTTTTTGTTTTTTTTTTGTTATATAATCACCACTAGTCCTTGGGTAAATTTAGTGGAATCAAGAGGGACATGTGTCCCAAGAGGACTACAGGGTTTGAATTGGAATAGTTAGTAAAAGTGAAGCTTGAGAGATTTGAAAATTCATGATCAAATTTTAAATGTAATTAGTTAGGAATTCTTCTAGTAAATTTTTATAATGGCCTTAGCTACATTTCTTAAGAGTGACCACAGTTTAGACAACTTCTGAAGTATAAAACATTCTCATTAAATCAGTTTAACTGATGACTAAAGATATTTCCAAATACAGAAGAAGTTGGGAAAACATGATCCTAAATAAGTACCTGCACATTATAAAAATCTTCATAAACAGCAATATCAATAGTGTCACTTGCAGTTCGTAAAATGTAACTGGTTGACAAATTGATGCATAGAGACATTAATATTGTGCATTATTTATAAATGTGCAGATTGGAAAACATACATTTAATGTTGATGTATTCATAAAATGTTTTTTATTTTTTTGGGGGAGGGGTGCTGAGCCATGCTGGCAATCGTACTTTATTCTCTACAATGTACTTTCAGTTTAAATGTAATTTATCCTTAAAAGTGTAGAATTATAGATTTTGCATTTAAATATAACCTTATCGATCCATATAGTTTGTAACTATATTGTGTGCCTAAAGTTCGTACAAAACAAATGCATTTTGTCTGTTTTCAGTGGTGTATTAAGATAATCTGGAGTACACCATGCCAACTTTAAAAATCTTCTCTCCGGGATCAAGGGGGATCAAGTGCCAAGTGCAGGGCGAATCATGTAATTGAGCCTCTGATCTCCCAGTGGTCCAGGAGAAGTAACAGAAATTCGGGAGTCTCCTGGAAATTCCAGGAGATTTGGCAAGTATGGTCTCCGCTACACGTCTAATGCACATTATGTGGCACGCCGCCTAATGTACGTTTTCCATGTAGTCGAGACTTTCTTGGTCCTGCCACACACACTCCTTTCTCCTGGTCCTGGGTCATATTATGCCTCCAACCCTCCTTCCCTTTGTCACATATGCACACTTTCCTACTCTCCTATCAATGTCGCCCATCTTTCTGACCATTTTTACTATGGGACAATATGAGGGAGAGTGGAGAGGGAATTTGTGACAGTATCAGAACACTTGGCAAACTGTGCTGCTTTCTTCTACTGGTTTGACTACCTACTGCTGCTGATGTCTTAAGCTATATTGCCGCAGCGGCCTGGAATGTTGTTGCACCCTTTAGAAAAGGGATGGGCACAGGGTCGGACTGGGCCACCGGGGGGACAGGCTATTCCCCGGTAGGCCCCAACCCTGATCGCTTCCCCCCTTTGTTTCGTTTTCTCTCTCAGTTTTTCAGTATATAATATAACGAGAGGTGCACCCCAATTAGTTGGATATCACAGGTTGTTTCCTATTTTTCATTTATATATTGGGTTGATGCTCGGCACTGGTGCGATCAAAATACTTTTTCTCCTCTCCTCTATCTAGCTCTCATCCTAATGAACATAATGTAGAATAGGTCTATATAAAGATTCTGACATATTCCACTTTCTATTTTCTCACATAAAATAAATCAATGGAAAAATGTTGTTCATTTGAAATATAAAACATATTAATAGCCACTACTAACCACGCATACATTAACAGCCCCACATTTTAAATCTAGTGTATTTTATTGATTTTTTTTGTTTTGTTTGTTTTTGCATACAAAAGACAAATAAAAAAACTCTCAACCACTCCCCCCACCCAAACGAACACACACTCTAATGAACATAACCTAAAAAATAATAAAAAAAAATAGCACAAAGTATAACAATTAAGGTCTATATAAATTAGTACAAAATTGCAATACAGTCCATTTATCAGTCGTGTTCTTTAGAGACTTCCCAAATAAGGCCACCCCAAGGGGCATACAAGAAAATCTGGAAACCCATTCCCCGTACACAGAGAGTCACAGCAAGCCAAAATGTACTCCCTACTAGCCATTCCCAAATAATGTGACACATGTGACCACATACACATTTAACAGGCTGGTCAAGAGAACCTTACAAATGTCATCCATCTTACAGGGGTAAGATAAATTCTATGTGGAATATACAGCTGAACCTGCTGAAATGTTGTGCATAATATAGCTTAACAGGTATCTCCCAAAATAGAAGTCCATTGCAATTTATAAAGGGCCCTATGTCGTCTTCCATTTTTATTGAAACAGTAGGATGTTGTCTACAAACACCTCCCACATTTAATAAAAAGACAATGGAAAATATTTACTATGCGGTAGTTCCGTAGAACTGCTGATTCCTGGCACTTTGAAGGTATTTCTTTAAAACCGCACTTTTATTAAAGACAAAGCCCATCGGGTTTTGTCTTTTTTTTTAAAAAAAGTGCCATTTGAAGCAAATGTCTACAAAGCACCAGGAATCAATGGTTCTACAGAATTGCTGGATAACAAATTTTACCTCACTATGTTATCAACAACCTACATCACTGCTATATTACATAAATAACCCCCACTGTATTACATTAGTACCCTCCCCCACACATTACATTAATAATCCGCCACCACTTATCTGCTCTGCAGATTATTATTGTTGGAGACAGACGCCTCTTGTAAGGTCTCTGCACAGGTCGGGAGCTTACACCAGTCCCACCTGGGATGAAGGAGGGAGGAGTGAACCAATGTGGAGGGAAGAAAAAGGGAAGAGCAGGAGCGGAGGAGAGAGTCAGGCGAACTATCTGCTGGGAGACTATTCCTTGCATCTATCACACTTTTTGGGAATCATCTTTAAGAATGGGCAACACCAGAACGTTATGCAATCTGTCAAGTTTCCCTTATTTTTTCATGTCTATTTTTGGAGGGATTGTAATACTCCGTATTAAGGTTAGGCAGAGTGAATGTAGATCAGTGGTTAAAAAGCTTATAGCCCACATGTCTGTGAGCAGAAGAACAAGACCCTTTACATTTACAGCAGAAATGTGCTCATGTCTAATAAAGACAAGCAACTGAAGGCGGATACAGCAGCATTTCTTGACAGTGAGAGAACGCTTTCATTTATTATTTTCTGTCTGAGTGGCGAGACCAGATCCTCTATCTGTTTAGATCCATTTCCATGTGGCTGGCTGGAGGAAAAGACAGACTATAAAGGGAAATAATCAATTGCGGTGAGCTGTGCACCCTAAAGACTTGTGATCACATACAGATGCTAAAATAGTCAACAGTCTGCTACTTGTTCAGTATTCACATAATAGACCAGGTTAATTCTGAAAGCAACCTGTAGTATTGATATGAATAAGACTATGAAATGGTGATCTACCTTTTTTGTGTGTTGGCTTTTTTTTTTGGTGTGTGTGTGAAACATATAATTGGATTTATATAGTCTAGAGATGATGTTAGTTGTTACTTTTTATGTTTGGTGCCTTCTGTAGAAAAATAAATAACTCTCCATAGAAAGAAAGAGTACTGCCTCTGACCCCCAGACAGGCGTAATTTAGTAAATCTATTGTCTAGGATGCCCTTCAGTTGTGAGAATATGGCGCCCATGTGACTGGTAGTTTAGAAGTTCAAGTGCTTCAACACCTTCTTGTTTAAAGAATGCTGGGTGAAAGGCCAAGCAGCTAATAATCTGGCACTCTACATAAAGGAAATCACACAGTATGTATACATTAATATATAAGAGTAGTCTATACCATCACACCCCTAAAACTGCTGTTTGTACTCTATAAAAGTTTCCAACCAAAAGGAGAGAACATAATAAAAATACTTTGAAATGGTGATACTTGTGGACACCACCTTTAAGAATTGTCTTACTTTTACTATACAAAAGTGTGTTTTTACTTGCTGCACATCTTTTCTAGTCTTTAGGTTATTTGAATGAATTCATGTTTCTCGTTCTGTAACATTGTTTACTTAGCCATTGTTGTTGCGAAAATGCCAGTGGCACTGTATGTTAAACATGATTACATTTGATGTGGTGCTAACGAGCACTAGCATCCTATTCCTCCAATTCTCTGCAAGTAAATAGAACAATGTTAAAAAACAATCAAAAAGTGCATCACTATCTTCATTGGAATCTGTGAGTTCTATTTACATACTTTTTATTTGTGTAAAAGCTATGCTAGTTAAAGCATGGGTTTTTATGCCCGTGGATAAAGGGCCTAAAGCATGCCCTATCCAAAAAATGGATAGAGGCAGATATGGTTCCAAAATAATGAGCATTTTCAGAAATTAAACAAAATCTATCCTCTATAGCCTCTTTCCTATAGCTTTTTTTTTTTTTGGGGGGGGGGGTTCTTCATGGCACTTGCACTGATTGAAATGGACCACAACCCTTCTTAGCCTTGCTCAAAATACTGAATGCCTCACTTTTAAGACTAACAAGAGGTTTACATTCTCAATTCATAAGATTTTTGCTCTAGACTGTTTGTTTTTTGTCTGGTGTATTTTCTACAGGCTTCTGTACTTTCAGCAACTATTGTTATGTATGTTTTTGTCTGAGACTGTAAAGGTAATATTTACTAAAGTGGATAGAGCAAAGCTCTTTCTTACTGGACAGGTGTTTCAAGCTGCACTCCCACATGGGCATGTGTTGTGGTGTTTCCTTTAGTTTTAAACAGCATGATTTGCAGCTTGTAACATAAAGCTGGTTTGTTTCACATTCTTTTTCTAGGATGTCCTACTCTGCCTTCTCATTGCAAATTCTGTCTGGGGGGGGATTGTGCTTTGAACGAGCATGCTGGCAAAAGGATTGTTCCTAAGTGCCCTTGCTCACTAGATCATATGTCATGTGAATTGTGGTTGCCATGGTAATTGCATGACCCTTGGCAAAGTTAATTATTAATAGCAGCTTGAAGAATGGAAAACTAAGGAAAAAGATGTGGGAAAATTAGATCTATTTATTAATATCTGCAGAGTAGACTAATTTTCTATCACTTCTTAATGCAATAGAAAATCACCTATTGCTGTAATTTATTACTAAGCTCTTGCAAAGGCAGCTGAGCAATACTTGGCTGCGTTAAAGAAGAAAAGGGTAAACCCTCTTCACTAATGATTAGTATTTTTCTGGTGACATTGGGTACTATATTTGGGATCATGTGCTTGGTCTGTTCACCAATTGGCATGCTAAACGCAAGGAAAAACTTTTATTCTTCTTAAACACTTTTTGTAAAATTCTGAAACTGTACTGTTTTCATAGAATATGTTCAAATTATTAACTAATGTGTTATACCTTTGTGATTGTAAACTTGTTTTCTATTTCAGCTATGATGTCATCTTTGCTGGTGGCCCAGAAGAAGTACTTAAAAAGTTTCAGCAAACAAACCACAAGGTTGTATTTGCTGCACAAGGGTTAATATGGCCTGATAAAAGACTAGCTGATAAGCACCCTATTGTGCGCAGTGGCAAACGATTTCTTGGCTCTGGAGGTAATAAATTTACATATCTAATATATAAAAGCCTAGCGGCATGTGTGTGGTGATGAAGATGACAAGAACCCTTTTAACACCTTAAGTAGCTTGATTTGACTAGAATGCATGAGTATCATGCACGGGTTAACTTTTATATAATATATACATGTCCAAGGGGGACCCAGCTTAGGTTTTCTGTGAGGGCCTTTAGCTAGACCACTTCATTATGATGTATTATTCAGAAGAAGAACAACTGTTGTTCAAGCCTGATTGTAATATTCAGATGTGGTACTAAATTTTTTGTATTGTGAATATTGCAAATACATTTCCATACCTTACAACACTGGAGGATTTCAAAGTGGGACAGTTGACTAAAAGGAGCGGGCCTGCGTCATCACGGGGGCCTAACTATGGCATCATAGGGTGTGGCCAGCCTCCCCGGGAAATTGCCTAGCACTCTGACAGCAGCTCCAGGTAGATAACACTCCAGTCATAATCAAACCCAAGACAAAGCATTATGAGACAAGAATTTTAACCAGTGGGCCATTAATTATGGCCCACTGGTATTCTGCAACACTATATTAAAAATTTTTCGTGTTGCAGAATACCTCCCAACTTTCCCATCAGTTGGGACAAAGCTGTCCCATTGGGATGGTGGGACAGAGCCCTCAAATCGGGACAGTTGGGAGGTACGCATTCCTATTGTAGGTTAGCTGTCTTTTCCCAACTGCCCTGATTGATCTGGACAGTCCCAATTTCAGCAGACTGTCCTGCGGATCAGGACTTGTCCCGATTCCAGGATAGTTGGTATGTATGCCCCACTAACAGATACCCCTTCATGAAGGGTTTTTTTTTTTTTTTGGGGGAACCCTACTTTTTTATTATTGTGTTCAAAATTGATAGCAGCCATTTTAGCTTTTGATATGCTTGACAAGTACCACAAATTGATCAAAATAATTAAGAAGCATTCATTAATTAAAGTTGCAAGGCTCCCCCTTTGCTTTTGTATTCTTCCCTTCAATACACCATGCCTGTGAAAGTTTCAATGTTCTAGATTCTACAGGGCACAGAATGGCCTATGCTGGCACCTAATTTGTATTCTACTGGTAGCATCAGAGAGGGAGAGGCCAGGGTTTGCTAGGTGAGAATGTGTTACTCTGCAGTAACACTTTAGCTTCACTAAACACTTTAGCTTTGCTATCTAGCTTTACTATTGAAGCTAGATTTTTTTCATCGCTGCATAATACACTTTAAGAGCCAACAATTATTTTATTTATTGGCGGACACAAAAGAACAGATTCAACATGTTCATTTTATATATTCATAGAGACTTTCAAACTATAGTTTAATTATCCATGGTTGCTTCTGCTTGTTTCAGTAATTTTAGTGAGCATGGATACATCTGTATTATCATTGCATTTTATTCTCGTTCCATACTTGTTTTTGTCATGGTCCATAAGGTGCCTCGAAATCACGGAAGAGCAGGATCCTGTGAAATTACAATTGTTTGTATTGGTTAACATAGCACTTACTCTTTCTTGCTATTCTTACATTTATTTAGAGGAACATTCGAACTATAGTTTAAAATTATCAAATTCCCCTTAAATTACCACCTTTACAAAAAAAAATGCTAGGCAGGAAGAGCTAAGCTGGGTTTGGAACTCGCTCAAGTCTAAACAAAGTGCTGGTACTGTGAATGCACAGAACGCATAGCTGCACAGCCTGCAATCAGTCTGGCCTGACCTTTTCTCTGGACAAGACAGGAGGTTTGCATAGCTGACTTACAATATTTATCATGCTTGGTTTGACTTTCTGCTGAAGCTTTCCAGAGATTAACCCTGTATTCCCTTGAGCACAATCTTTCACATGTTAAGCTTTAAAGCGGTTTATATAGTCAATATACTGTAAGTAGGTGTTGTGACTTTGTAAGACTTATTTTTACTATTAGATTGTTTGTCACGAGTAGGATTGCTAATGCTTAATGTGTTTCGTGAAGCATAGCTTTCGTCTATTATACACAACTTGTAGAGGCTTTATACTTTTACGTACAGCAAAAATTGCAGTAGTATATTTATAAAATTGTGTAGGTGTTTTTAAGTAGGTTATAATTTATTTAATACAATTAAGCTATATCATTTGAAAAAGACAACCAATACCAAACAGGATATACAGATGATGACTAGTTCCTAACCTTTGTCACCCAGTCTTTCTAGGAGGAATGATTAATTACAGGTCTTGCCTGCTTTAGACCACCATGCAAGTGACATACACAGAAGTTGGTGCTCCAAAAATTACTTATTTCCATAAAACTAAGCAATTTTTTTAATGATCTGGCTTCTGAGAGCACTGTTAAATAAAGTATGACTTATTCTACTATATGCACTTATTCACTAAAATCAGGTCCTCTGAATGCAACCTATTTGCAGGGTTACTTTTTGCTACAATACTAAAGTATTTTTTTTCCTTTTATTCTTTGAACTTTAGGATTTATTGGATATACATCACATATAAAACAAATTGTACAGCAATGGATATTGCAAGATAATGATGACGATCAACTTTTCTATACGAAGATTTATATTGATGAATCTCAAAGGGTAAGAAATACAACCTGTGCTGGAACTGTGGATCAGTTTGTAGACAATGATATGCAAAATCATCAACACAGTTAGTGACTGGTCAGCACTAGTAGCACGATTAGATCTTGTGATCTTGTAAGTTGTAATTTATGATTCATTTTCTCAAGCAGTCAATGTGGACTGCGGTCTGGGCAATGTGATCAAATTCTGTAGAGCTAAGCTTCTCTTGTCTCTGTTAGCCATTGAATCCTATGGAGAGAACATTGCGGAAACCTGTTGATTAATCGATGAACCCCTTATTGTTTTATCTGGATGCTAGGCAGAGGTAACGTAATTTTTTACAAATCTAGTAAATATAGTCAGATAGTTTTGCAAATAATGATTATGGGTATAAAGATTATACTACACAGGATATATTTGAAAAAGTGGTACTAGATTTAACAGACACCCCAATAAACATAAGCCCAATAGGCATTATACGCAGTTTACAAGTGTCCTTTCTTTATTACTCAAATAAGTGCACTTTTTGCAAGCGCCTAAATTTGTCAGACTAGCCCCATGACTGGATTAAAATGTAGCTATCAACCTACAGACAGCACAAATAGCATTGCGTGGGCTAAACCAGTATGCACAATATTCTTTATGCATTCATACTGAACTAAACGAAGGCACAAATTGTTTAGTGCTGCATTGATGTCACAAGTTCCGTATAATGAAGGAGACGTAATCTCATGAATACTGGTTCAGTGGACAAAAAGGCTGCCTCCACTGTGCTTTGGTGATGGGTGCATGGTTTACACAAAGAGATGTGAATGGTCAGCACTGTCTTCTCTCCTTCACTATAAAGTATAAATATGTGTGTGCTTTTTTCCGAGTTGAGCAGGATAAAAAGGAATTAAAAAAAAAATATGCAATAAAAATGAGCTGTCTGCTTTTGTATTGCTGCCAAATCAGTACTTCATTTTATAGCCTGAAACTTAACCATATGCTGGTCTTTTCTTGCCTCATTTCAGTTTATGATATGAACATCATGACATTCTGCTTAGAGTATATTTTCCTTTTTCTTTCTTATAATTCATAGTATTTGGAAACTTGGGCAAGGGGCCTGTGGCTCTGAAATCATATGGTTTAATTGTAAGTCCAGCATCCCCTGCCTGGTATGTAGTTCCTGCAAGCCTGCCAAGCTACTGGTTAGCCCATTGTGTTCTGATTCTTGGCATATATCTTTCCTTCTCTGCCAACTCCAAGATTACAACCATTTCAGAAAAGATCATCTGATGTGCTATAGTAAAATGGAAATGCAAGACAACAATTACTTGTTTTAAGACCATGTTTTTTTTTTCCCCCCCTCTATCACGCTTTGTACAGAAAAGTATAAACATCACGTTGGATCACAAATCTCACATTTTCCAAAATCTAAATGGAGCTATTGGTAAGACAAACTGTTTTTCTTTTAGTTCAGTTAAATGTTAATTGCTGGGTTAGTATGTGCAAAAAGACTTTTACAGAATACTGTGTTGGTTCAGTAATGAACAAGTTACTTTTATGTATTTGGTTAACGGTGTATAAAAATACATATACATTCTCTAGGGGACCAAAAAAATAATAATATCCAGCTTAGTTGTAAGGTCTACTGGCAGACTGTCCCAAACTGGCTCACATCTACATGGAAATGGAAAGCTTTGGAGGGCATCTTGCCTGTTTGTGAAATTGGCCCAAATAAGTTTCTGTAAAAGAAAAGCTAAATATTTACTGCAGAACAATTATTTTGGAAGCTTTGTAACATAGAAAAATGTATTCAAATTTTTGAATACATTTGTTTTGTGAAGGCAAGTTTGACTGACTTTTTACCCTTATTTACCTATGCTCCCGGAATGTCTGGGAGACTACCAAATTGCTCGGAGTTGTCCTGGAAGCAAAGTACAACCTCCCACACCCTGCCAACTTCCCTAGTGAAGTAGGTGGGGGCAGAGCTTAATTATAATCCTGGCCCTGCCCCTGCCCCAATACCGCAAATTGTAGCATTGAGTAGTTGGTGGGCGCGGGCCACTATGACGCTCTTTGCACGTCCACACCCCTCCCGCACTTGGCACCAGGATCAAGTGTGCTTTTTTCATTTTTTAGGCAAGAAGTAAATTCTGCCACTCGCTTCCAATTTGATGTAATCTTGTAGACTGGATGAAGAAGATTTTGAATTGCAAATGAAGTAATTTAAAACATTGAGGGCCCTAATTAGAATTTGGAGCAAAGCTGAAAAAGAAGCACATTTGCTCCTGGATAAACCATGTTACAATATAAGTGGTGTAAATGCATTTTTTTCATACGTCCAATTGGGGAACATTGCTACACATAGGGGTATCCAGGAGTTCAGGCACTTAAACAGTTAAATCTCTGAGTGACACTCCACCCCGCTATACCCCTTCCTCAGGAGGGATATTCAGGTTAGTTTTTATGCCCGAGGAGTAGGCATGTTTTCCAGGGCTCCTATCCTGGATTTAGGGTTTTTTGTTTTTTTTAAAAATTTTATTTAATATTTTTATTCCTTTTTTAACAGGGGGGGAAATGCTGGGCTCAGGGACACCTCCTAGGGGGTGGATAGCCTGTGACCTTCTTCCACCCCGGGTCCCTTTTTAAAATTTCCTGGCAAAAGTGTCTGTCAGCGCTATTGCGCGCTGACAGCCATGAATGCAGCACACAGACAGGTGCTGTGGTCGCGCCCCCCTCCCCAGCGAGCATTGCTGGACATGAAGGAGGACCAGAGCAGCCACAGCAGATCTCCGTTGAATCAGGGAGTACAGCTGTGGCTTCAAATCACACGGGGGCAGAGAGCGCTGTGTGGAGTCTGGAGCAGCCAATAGCTGTGAAGAGGGGAGGTCCTGGAAGCTCCTCTACTACTTCCTGGCGCCAGCACAGTGTTTTCGGTGCATAATATCCCACCGTGTGTAGGACGGAGCCCTGCTGTGCCCCTCATACAGGACAGATTTTTAAACCTTGTTTTGCCACTCTCTACACAATTTATTGTCTTTAAGAGTTTGTGTGTGAGGCTCTCATTGTTTAGCATTACAATTATATCTATTTGAAAGGTCTATATATTGCACTGTATACACTTAAGGGGTACCGGATATATGCTTTATATACATCCTGGACCTGTGTTAATAGATTTCTTTTGTGAGTGTAGTTCCTGTGTGTATATATATGTGTGTGTATATGTGTATATATATGTGTATATATATGTGTGTGTATATATATATATATATATATATATATATATATATATATATATATATATATATATATATATGTGTGTGTGTATATATATATATATATATATATATATATATATATATATATATATATATTAGTTTACGGTACTCATTCGATGTTAAAAAATGTTTCACTGTGACTGCAAAGGGGATCTCTGAAAAGGGAACTGCTGCAGGGTCTGTTATGCATTACAGTTGTGCTAGATGTAACAACAAATTGTCTGTGGACAGTCTAACACGGAGGCCCTGTGTAAAGCTTGTGAGGTGGAAGTCCAGGATCATAGCCAGACCCAGTCTGCGTCCAGATCAGTGGATGAACCTCCTAGGCTGTGTCCTTTGACTTCGACTATAGCAGAGCTCACAGGGGTAATGTCTCACCGTGAGGTAAGCCAACCTTCTACTTCTGTTTCTGCACTACACATATCGGATACACAGTTAGGACTGTCCTCTTCTGGGGCGTCCCAAGTAGAATCATCTTTAGCACAATCCCTTGCAGTTTTGGCCCGGGGTTTAGATGTGGCTAGTTCCTCACTGGAACGCTTACTGATTGCGACGAACAGACAGTCTCATAAGCGTCAGGAAGCTAGGGAGTTTATGTCCACTTCAGAAGTTTCATCACAGGAAGAAGGTGAGGTTCACCGAGATTTGGGGCAGGGGGATTTGGCCAGTGTAGAAGATTCATTCACTGTGCAGGGTGTAGAGGACTTGGTGTTGGGTGTACGCCAGCCTTTAGGCTTTACCAACCCAGAGGTATCCCGGGAAGCTGGTTTTTCTCTGCTTAAAAGACAGATGAAACAACTTATTTCCTTTCCTCAGTCTACTCAATTAATGGAGATTATTTCTGATGCCTGGAAAAAGCCTGATCAGCGTTTTTCCAGGCCAGCGAACTTTAAAACTCTCTACCCTCCTCCAACTTAAGATTTTGACAAATGGGAGGCACTTCCAAGGGTGGACCCTCCCATCGCCAGGTTGACTAGAACAAGCACTTTACCAGTTTAGGGTGTTGTTTGCCATAAGGATGCTACAGACAAAAAATGTGTTTTGTTTGTTTTTTTTTTTGTTTTGTTTTTTTTTTGCTCCGGCTGGCTTATTAAGCATCTGGTAGTGTTTTTAGGCTGGCCATGTCCACGGCCTGGGTCAATAAGGCTATCCAAGCTTGGGCAAAGCAGTTGTCAAAAGGTGTCTGGGATGGAACCCCTAGTGATGAGTTAATGGTGCTCTCTGATCATATTAGAGAGGCTTTGGAGTTTGTTGGGCAGGCTTCATTGGATGTCAATTCTCTTGCTGCTAAGCTCTCCGCATTAGTGATAGCATCAAGACGACAACCTTCTGTTGAAGGCTCCATCAGCTCTGGTCCTGTCACAACACATTGAGTTGACCAGATCCTTCCTAGAGGAGCATGGTTGGATTATCAACCTGCCAAAGTCATCCCTAATCCCATCGCAGAGGATGCGGTTTCTAGGGTTAGATTTCGACACTTGGTGTCCGAGAGTGTTTCTCCCGGAAGCCAAGATTTTTTCTCCAGTCGAGGATCAGAGACCTCTTAGCCATGCGTCAGGGGTCCGTGCTCCGATGCATGAGGCTGCTAGGGACAATGGTGTCAGTCTTCGAATCAGTGCCTTGCACGCAGTTCCATTCGCAGGCACTGCAGTGGGAAATTCTGTGAAAGTGGTCAGGTTTTCACTTACATCTGGACAGGCAGGTGATTATTCCATCATCTCCGGTCTGCCTGTTCCTCACTTGGTGGCTGATCAGGTCCCATCTGTCACGGGGACGAACTCTGCAGACCTGGAATTGGAACATTGTCGCCACAGACGCAAGTTTGTCTGGTTGGGGGGGGGGGGGGTCTCACTGTACCCCTCAGATTCCAGGGTCAGTGGGACCCACTGAAGTCAGCTCTTCCCATAAATGTGTTGTAGCTACGAGCTATATACAGGGTGCTGGTTCATGCTCGGATGTTTCTGCGTGGAAAGCCAATCAGGGTCTAGTTGGACAATGCATTAGCATATCTCAATCATCAGGGAGGTACGCGCAGGGCCATGAGCGAAGTGACCAGGATAATGGTGTGGGCAGAGAAACACATTCCAATTATATCGGCCACATTTGCTCCAGGTGTAGACAACTGGGAGGCAGATTCTCAGCCGAAACACAGTTCATCCGGGAGAATGGTCCCTTCATGCAGAGGTCTTCGATCTCTTCAATGCTGGGGTTGTCCAGAAATAGATCTGATGGCCAAGTGGTTGAACTTCAAGGTTTGTCTCTTTTGCTCAAAGACCAGGGACCCTGCAGCGAGATTTGTGGAGACTCTAGTGATCCCTTGGCGGTTTCACTTGGTTTACATATTCCCTCCTCTTCATATGATCCCGAGGGTTCTCAAGAAATTGAAGAGGGTACAGGTGAAGGTCATATTAGTGATCCGGACTGGCCGCGTCGAGCCTGGTACTCAGACCTGTTAGGAATGGTAGTAGAACCTCCGTTCAGACTGCCTGTCAGGCCAGACTTAGTCACTCAGGGTCCCCTTCGGTGCCACTCATTAGGCCAGCTGACTTTAACGGTGTAGCTATTGAAACCATGATCCTGAAGGCCACAGGTTTTTCTACTAAGGTAGTGAAGACCATGATCAAGGCCAGGAAGCCTTCATCAGCTCCTAATTATTACAGATCATGGAAGATTTATGTATTATGGTGTGAATCAAATCGTTTTCACACTTCCCGTTCCAAGCATTCTAGGTAGCTGGCCTTTCTTCAAGCGGGTTTGGACAAAGGGTTGCCCTTAGCCTCGTTGAAATCGCAGGTTTCAGCATTGTCCATTTATTTCCAGCGTAAACTGGCCTCCCTCCCGGAAGTTCATACTTTCTTACAGGGGTGCTTCATATTTTGCCTCCATTTGTTCATCTCGAGCCATGGGACTTGAATTTGGTGTTCCAGGCTTTGATTAAGGATCCTTTTGAGCCTTTACAGTCGGTGGAACTTTGTTTTCTTACTTGGAGGGTGGCTTTTCTTTCGGCGGTGTCTTCAGCAAGATGAGTTTCTGAGTTGGGGGCTTTATCTTGTTCTAACCCCCCCCCCCTTTTTGATTTTTCATGAAGACAGGGCCCCCAAGCCCCCTTTTGTCCCCAAGGTTTTTTCCTGTTTCATTTTAAATCAGGAAATTTTGTTGTCCCTGCCTTTCCTCAAAGTACTAGGTCACAGGATCAGTCTTTATTGTTTTGGATGTAGTCAGGGCCCTTAGGTTCTATGTGGATCGCACAGCTAGTTTCCGCAAAACCACAGATCTTTTTGTGCTTTATGACGCGAACAAGAGAGGTTGGCCTGCTTCTAAAGTTTCTTTAGCTCTGTGGATTACCTCCACTATCAAGCTGGCTTATTTGAGGTCAGATAGACCGTTGCCAGGAGGTTTGTCAGCTCATTCCACTAGGGTTGTAGTTACTTCCTGGGCGGCGCGTCAGAGCTTCTTCTGAACAGCTGTGCCGTGCTGCTACATGGACCTCTGTTCACACGTTTGTGAAATTCTATAGGTTACAGGGCTTTGCGTCACAGGATGCCAGCTTTGACTATATGGTTCTGTGTGCAGCCATGTCAAAGCAATCCCTCTCTTAGCGGGCAGCTTTGGTAGGTCCCCTATGTATAGCAGTGTCCCCCCATTGGAAGTATGAGAAAATAGGATTTTTGTACTCACCGTAAAATCCCTTTCTAGTAGTCCATTTGGGGGACACTGTGTGCACACCCTTGCTCTGCATGTTGTATGGTTGACTGTGTGGTGGTGATTAACTTAGTTGACCTCCTTTGGGCTTCGTTAAACATAAACTGAATATCCTTCCTGTGGGAGGGGATAGCAGGGGTGGAGTGTCACTCACAGATTTAACTGTTTAAGTGCCTGGTCTCCTAGCACCACCTACTATACCCCTATGTATAGCAGTGTCCCCTAATGGACTACCAGAAAGGGATTTTACGGTGAGTGAAAAAATCCTTTTTTGTATGCAAGGAAAATACTGGCTGTTTTTGTATGCAACATACAAATACTGGACAACTTTAATTTTGCACTGCATTTTAGAGTTGAGCTAGGACATGCTCCCTCCCATCTCTAAATCAGTCCTAATTCTCCTACCCCCCCATCCTACAATGCAACATGGATTTTCTAGGGTGCAAATTTGCTCTTGTTTTCTTGCTTTGTTCCTAAATGAGACCATGAATGTCCAACAAGCATTAGAAGAACACCCTGCAAGAATGTTGATATTGTAAAGTTGTAAGTGGCATTTTCCTTGTGTTGTGTGTTTTTGTTTTTGTTTTTTTTTTAGTGAAATTTATTTACTGTGGATCAGAACTTTGTGGATTTAACTGGTTTGGGGGGCCTGAAATAACCTGGTAAATGAATTGGAGGGAGTTTGCAGCTAATGGTTTATATATGATTACAGGAGTAGCTAAAAAATTAGTAGTTTCAAATGTGGTCTAGAAATTATATTAAAAAAACAACAACAAAAAAACCACATTTACGTAATAAAAGAATATTATCTTTACCCTGAATACATATTTTTAGACCACTGGTTCTTTTTAATGTGAAAGTAAAAGGCTTGAAAACTAGCTCCCAGAGTGGATACAAATATGGATATTTGGTGACCCAAATTTTTTTTCCCTATTTTTAAAAATTATGCTATTAGCTATTAATGAAAGCACAACTTGTATAAGCAAGATGTCAGATTATGCGCGTAAGCAAATTCCTTCAACCACAAGAGTGGACCATCTGTAAATTGTAGTTTAACATGAACTTTCAAGGAACAGGGCCTGTATTTTTGTTTTTAGGAAGGACAGCAGGAATCTTTTATTATGGGCTCTCAGCCTTTAGGCCATGGTCTCTGATTCCATTTTTTTGTTGACTACTCTAACTATATTTTGCTTTTGTTTTAGTTGAAACCATAGAATGTTGTAATGTTATTGTTTGCCTTTGGTATCTCTCCTTCATTCCCCTCCTTGCTCTGGACCCCATACATGAAATATGATTATTGTAAGGACAGGCTGGATGTATTGCATCATTCTGCAATCATGCAGGATTATTTTAAGTAGAGCTAACTGTAATATTGTGGGGGTTTTATTTATTGTAGGAGATTTACAGATTGCATGATTACACATTGGTCACCAATTTTATCAAATAAGCTGCATTATCCCCATTCAGTTGATTTAGTATTTAATTTACTAACCATTGAAATGTGTATGTGGACTTTAGAATAATTTATTGTTGTGAATTGCAGATGAAGTCGTGGTGCATTTTGAAAATGGAAAAGCCAGAGCAATGAATACCCAATATGAAACCATGCCAATCCTAGTACATGGACGTGGTCCAACAAAGGTACACGTAATATATATTTATAGAGGATATACATTAGATATAAAGAATGCTAGGCTTATTACTACTTTTTATTTTATAACATGTAATAGTTGGAATGTCTTTTGATAGGTAATAGTGATAGTACATACAAGTGGAGATGTTTACTAGGTTGGTGGAATACATCCTCAACTAGAATATTCTTCCAATGCCAACATAGCATTTCTAGAATATAGAGCATATGTCATACTTACCAACTTTCTAGAGTTGGTGTCCGGGAGCCTCCCTGGGGCAGGGGGGGGGCTCCAAAATCACATCATTTTGGACCCACCCCCTTGACATAATGATGCAAAATGCGGCATTTTACAGCAGGGGGCGGGGCCAAATACTTCGATTCCCAGAGAATCGCGGCATTTTGGCCCTAATTCTGCCAAATTCTGCCCACTTCACTAGGAGGTGGGCAGATGCCGGAGATTGCCACACTCTCCCGGGAGTCCGTGAGACTCATCCGAAATGCGGAAGTTTCCTGGACATTCCGGGAGAGTTGGCAAGTATGGCATATGTGCTATGAACGTTCTGTCACAATGGACCCTTTTCTGTAATTCATGAACTTAACACTGCAAGTTTTTTAGTTGTGTTTCTTGTCAGTTTAAAACTTTATAGTTAAATTTTTATTTTGTAACTTAATAGTACAAGAGATGATTTGAACACTCTAGGCAGAAGAGACACTTTTAACAAACCCTAACACTCAATACTTAAGTTATGAGTTGTCTTGAGTCTTTATATGCATGTATTTTACCATTCAGGCACTGGCTCTAAAGCACTTAATATATCAGTGAATACATGTTTTGTTAGTTAATTTTGCTTGTGAATAATTAGGCCAAACACATTCACTTAAGAGAGAACAGCAGCTCTTACAATTTCCTGCGCAATGAACCATAGTCTAGTACTGATCCGTGGCCGCCATGTGTCCACTTAGTGTCGAAGTCACCTTCTCCACATAAAATTTAATCCTGTAGAAAATCTAGAGTTGTCCAAAGGAATGAAGAAAAAAAATAGTTGGTAAAACAATTGAGCTGGTGACTGACTAACATGAGAAGGTTAAAATATAAATTATTATAAATTTATTCTTTCCTGTCTCAACTACACTACCAAAATAATGAAATAAAGCATTTTAGTGGTTAGTGGCCCTTTTAATCTGCTCATTGAACCCTTTCATGCACTCTGTTTCATTGGGGCGAAGATGATCATAACATTAATACTAGTCCTAATCCATGTGGCATGTACACAAAATCTGTGCTTTATTTTATTGTGGATTGTAACATTCCCATCAAACTGAGCCAAGATATAAATCCTGGACAACTAACTTTATTTCTGTGCGCCAAGCATCAGGCCAGAGGTAGCACTCAAGAAAATAGATGAGTTATTGAGGAGGGGGGGGGGGAATTAAAAATAAAATGTCTGAAAATAATTGGAAGGAAATAGTATTAGTTGCCAAGATTTCTTTTTCAAATTTGCAGAAAAAGTGTAGAAGTGGAATACATCACTTTCCCATGCTTTTTTTTGTATACTTTGTTAATGCTTTGAAGCCTGCCCAGGAAACTGACATATTGGCATTTTAAAATGTCTCTCACATACCCAAAAAGTTATTTCTGCTGGGTTTTTTTTGTCTTTTTTTGTCTTGTTCAGTAATGTCACTGTCTGAAATTAAATCTCCTACAGAACAGTTTGAACCGCATGGTGTACCTTGCCCTTGTTAAAATGAAAGACAAGACATAGCAAGATGTATTTTTCATCTGGAAACTGTGTCATAAATGCCTTATTATGCTTAGTGACTCACCAGTTATTTTAACTTTCAGTCTCTGCCGAGGTTACGTGCACGTAGGAAGTCTGTGACTTCACATAAGTAATTCTCTGTTTGTGTCTGTGCAGTGCAAGCCTCGCTGGTATTTGCCGGGTTAAATGTCTGTTCATATGGTTTTGTATTCCATCATGAGTCAGTTTAGTCAAGTAACACAGAAAGAAACTGGATGAAATGGGGAAAATATTTCTTACAAGAGACTGGCCAGACTGTGATACACTGATGTAATCTGGAAAACATTTGCTGCTTTTCCTGCTAACATTACTTTGTGGTTTTGGGATCATCATCAGACTTAGTATTATTTTATAGTCCCTGCGCATAAGCTAATAAGGTGTTATAGTCATGGTAAATGTAATGCGTTGAAAGGGTTCTGTTAATTGAGTACATGAACCTAGCAGAATTCCCTTAATTTTAGAAAGGCTGCACTGATTCTACAGTGACAAAATTGGGATAAATAAAAACTATGTATGTAAAATGCACAGATTCCAGGACACAACCTAGGACCTTGGTACAAGTTCACTGATAAATCAGATGGGGAACAATGAAACTGTATTGAAAACTAGGGTTAAAATTCTTGAGAAAACTAACTGAAGCAAAAGCCTTTCTGGTTTGTGAATACTTTATAGTAGAGATGGGCGGGTCCGGTTCTCCGAGAACCGAACCCACCCGAACTTTGGGTATCCGAGTACCGAGCTGAGCAGCTCGGTACTCTCCCGCCAATTCCGAATCCAAATCGAGGCCGAACGTCATTGTGACGTCGTCGGATCTCGGGACTCGGTTCTCGCGATACTTCAACTTTATAAATACACACCTCCACAGCAATCCATCGCCATTTGACAGAGGGAGAGAGCAGGGTGTAGTCATAGGCTAATTAGAGCAGGGACAGAGAAAGAATACAATATTGTTCTTGCAATTGCTCTAACCAAAATCGCTAGTGCAGAGAGGAGGATAGAGGTTTATTATTTTTTCTTCATATTTGGCACTCCCCAGCGCTTTTGGGTTGTCCCCCATAATTGTGCATTAATATTTCTGGCTGTCAAAAGTCATATCTGTCAGCAGTATCTACTCAATAAATGTTAGCACTCCTCAGTGTTTTTGGGGTGTCCTCTCTAATTGTGCATTAATATTTCTGGCTGTCAAAAGTCATATCTGTCAGCAGTATCTACTCAATAATTTTAAGCACTCCTCAGTGTTTTTGGGGTGTCCTCTCTAATTGTGCATTAATATTTCTGGCTGTCAAAAGTCATATCTGTCAGCAGTATCTACTCAATAATTTTAAGCACTCCTCAGTGTTTTTGGGGTGTCCTCTCTAATTGTGCATTAATATTTCTGGCTGTCAAAAGTCATATCTGTCAGCAGTATCTACTCAATAAATTTTAGCACTCCTCTGTGTTTTTGGGGTGTCCTCCCTAATTGTGCATTAATATTTCTGGCTGTCAAAAGTCATATCTGTCAGCAGTATCTACTCAATAATTTTAAGCACTCCTCAGTGTTTTTGGGGTGTCCTCTCTAATTGTGCATTAATATTTCTGGCTGTCAAAAGTCATATCTGTCAGCAGTATCTACTCAATAAATTTTAGCACTCCTCTGTGTTTTTGGGGTGTCCTCCCTAATTGTGCATTAATATTTCTGGCTGTCAAAAGTCATATCTGTCAGCAGTATCTACTCAATAAATGTTAGCACTCCTCAGTGTTTTTGGGGTGTCCTCTCTAATTGTGCATTAATATTTCTGGCTGTCAAAAGTCATATCTGTCAGCAGTATCTACTCAATAATTTTAAGCACTCCTCAGTGTTTTTGGGGTGTCCTCTCTAATTGTGCATTAATATTTCTGGCTGTCAAAAGTCATATCTGTCAGCAGTATCTACTCAATAAATTTTAGCACTCCTCTGTGTTTTTGGGGTGTCCTCCCTAATTGTGCATTAATATTTCTGGCTGTCAAAAGTCATATCTGTCAGCAGTATCTACTCAATAATTTTAAGCACTCCTCAGTGTTTTTGGGGTGTCCTCTCTAATTGTGCATTAATATTTCTGGCTGTCAAAAGTCATATCTGTCAGCAGTATCTACTCAATAAATTTTAGCACTCCTCTGTGTTTTTGGGGTGTCCTCCCTAATTGTGCATTAATATTTCTGGCTGTCAAAAGTCATATCTGTCAGCAGTATCTACTCAATAAATGTTAGCACTCCTCAGTGTTTTTGGGGTGTCCTCTCTAATTGTGCATTAATATTTCTGGCTGTCAAAAGTCATATCTGTCAGCAGTATCTACGCAATGGATTCAAAGCAGTCCACATATGATCTAAATGAGCAACCAGGTTCTGTCACCAGTCCTGATGTTAGTGTTCCCAGTACGTCATCTGGCCAAGGCGATGTCAAACAACAGAGTGTTTTCAAATTAGTGCAAAAAACAAAAACCAAAAAAAAATTTACTGTATTGAAGCGAAAACGAAGTGTAACTGAGCAAAAGTTAAGTGACGATAAAAAAAAAATTGCAAGCATGCCATTCTACACACGCAGTGGCAAAGAGAGAATGAGGCCTTCACCTTTGGCTATTAGTGGCAGATCCCAAAAAGTTACCCAGCCTACAATTGGTGCACAACTACTGTTACGCGTCAAAGCTGAGCTGCAAGATACCAGTGAGGCATTACAGGAGAATATTTGCTCTGATTCACAAATGACAACAATCCCTGTGGAGAGTCCATCCAACAGTGGGATGTCTAATCGTGAGCATTCTGCTGATGTGTGCCTTAATAGCCCGAGTGTAGCCGGTGATACCCAAATTGAGGATGCCACTTTGGAATTAGAAGAGGATGAGGGGGAGATTTGTGTAGGCGACGAGGGCGCTAATGAGGATGTTGATGAGGATGAGGTTGTTTGTGTAAGTCCTGCACCAGTGGCAGCAGTTCTGGCACGTGACAAGAAAAAGGCCATTGTCATGCCTGGGCATAAAACAAAAAAATCCACTTCTTATGTGTGGAATTATTTCTACCCAAATCCAGACAACAATTGTATAGCCATTTGTAGTGTATGTGAAGCCACAGTCAGTCGAGGGAGGGACCTTAACCATCTTGGAACCTCGTCTATGTTACGCCATTTAACGAGAGTTCATGGCAAAGTGTTGGGAAAAGCTGAAAGTTCTTCCCAAAAGAATACAAGCACTCCCTCATCAGCTAAGACCCTCCGCTCACCGACATACCGACGGCCACAAAATACACCCACCACACCATCCTCATCAATATCCTCAGTAGCGCTCGGAGTTAGCCCGGCATCCCACTTAAGGCTGGATGACTCCGGCACTATTATTGATTCCTCTGAAGAAAGCGTTAGTCCTGCTGCTGCTGTTGCTGCTGCTGGGGGTGAATCGTCATCCCAGAGGCAGGTGAATAAAATGAGCAGTCCTACATTTCAGCAATTAACTGTGAAACAATCCTTTGCGAGGGGAAGCAAATATGACAGCAGTCACCCAGTCGCCAAGCGAATCACAGACGCCATGGCTGCAATGTTAGTGTTAGATCTGCGTCCAATCTCCACCATAAACGCAGCTGGTTTTTCACAGTTAATTGAGGTTTTGTGTCCGCGTTACAGAATTCCATCGCGACACCATTTCTCCCGTAAAGCTATTCCACAACTATACCAAAAAGTGTGTAAAAATGTAGAGATTGCGCTGAAAAATGCCATTCTGCCCACTGTTCACTTAACCACAGATATGTGGACAAGTGGAAGTGGCCAAACCAAAGACTATATGACTGTGACAGCCCACTGGGTTGGTCATTCACCTTCACCAGCAGGAACAGCAGCAGCATGTACACCACTACGTAACATTTGTCACAGGCAGGCCACTCTTTGTATCACCGGCTTCACTAACAGGCATACGGCTGACAATTTGTTACGCAAACTGAGAGATGTGATTGATGCATGGCTTATACCACTCGGACTCTCCCCAGGGTATGTCATTTCAGATAACGCCAACAATATAGTGCGAGCATTACAGCTGGGTGATTTCCAACATATTCCCTGTTTTGCTCACACCATCAACTTGGTGGTGCAGAGCTTCCTACGAAACAACCGTGAGGTGCAGGAGATGCTTTCGGTGGCCCGTAAAATTTCAGGCCATTTCAGGCATTCAGCCACAGCATGTAGGAGATTACAGCAGCTCCAAGAGCAGTTTAACTTGCCCTGCCACCAACTTAAGCAAGAGGTGGTAACTCGGTGGAATTCCACCCTGTACATGCTTCAGAGGATGGAGGAACAGCGCAAAGCCATCCAAGCATATTGCACAAGTCATGACATTGGGAAAGGAGGGGGGATGTATTTCACTCTTGCACAGTGGGGAATCCTTTCAGTGCTGTGCAAGGTGCTGAAACCATTTGAAGTTGTGACATGTGAGGTCAGTGCAGACTCTGCTAGTTTGAGCCAAGTCATTCCTTTAATTAGACTATTGGAAAAGCAGCTTGAGAAAATGAAGGAGGAGCTGAAAGCAAGCAATTCAGCAAAGTATGTTGGCCTTGTCGATCAAGTACTTAATTCGCTTCACAATGATCCTCGAGTTATTAAGATCTTGAACTCGGATCAGTACGTTTTGGCCACTGTGCTTGATCCAAGGTTTAAAACCTACATTGAGTCTTTACTTGTAAATGAGCGAGATGTGAACTTTTGCAAGGAGCTATTGCTCAGCAAGTTGGCCGCTGAACTGGGCCTCGGCTTGACGACGTGTCCTCCTTCACTTTCTCAAGCTGTTGCTCGTAAAAAATTAAATTTCCAAAAAAGAAGCAGGGAAGACACAGGGGGCAGACGAGAACAATTTAACATCTGGGCTGGTTTGAAGGATTTTTCAAAAAAAAGTGTCACTTTGCCCATAAGTCCATCCAATATGAGTATAAACATGCAAAGGATGGTGGAGGATTACTTTCAAGAGGTAGTTGATATGGAAATGTCAGACAGTCCCTTTCCTTACTGGGAAGAAAAGCAAGCTATTTGGAAACCCATGTACAAACTTGCTTTGCAATACCTAAGCTGCCCACCCTCCAGTGTGTACTCTGAACGAGTGTTCAGCACAGCAGGGAACTTAGTCAGTGATCGCCGTAGAAGGTCACTTCCCAAAAATGTGGAGAAAATGATGTTTATAAAAATGAACTACATCTTCCACGAGGAAGGCCTTCACCATCCAAGACATGCAAGCACTGACTGTTCTCTAATGGCGGATTCAAGCGGCGATGAATTGATAGTCTGTGATGATGACGATAACACTGATGAGGGTGAGGATGAAGCTGAAGATGATGCCGATAACATCTTTTTAAAACTTTCTATGTAAGTGTAGGGTGCAATCTACCCCCAAAGAGGAAAGGGACTTGTGGCATTTCCATATCACATACCATCTTGAAAGGCTGCTGTTAGGGCAATTTATCCTTAAGGGTAGGGTGTCATAGACAGAGTGACCCTAAACTGGCTTTGTCCATTTTTCATAATATTGTACAGTCTATAATGGCTGAATTTTTTAGTATTTTATACAAGTGGAGGGGGGCCTAGAGAGACAGAAACCAAACTGGCTTTCTCCATGTCAATTAATATTGTACAGTCTATAATGGCTGAATTTTTTAGTATTTTATACAAGTGGAGGGGGGCCTAGAGAGACAGAAACCAAACTGTCTTTCTCCATGTCAATTAATATTGTACAGTCTATAATGGCTGAATTTTTTAGTATTTTATACAAGTGGAGGGGGGCCTAGAGAGACAGAAACCAAACTGGCTTTCTCCATGTCAATTAATATTGTACAGTCTATAATGGCTGAATTTTTTAGTATTTTATACAAGTGGAGGGGGGCCTAGAGAGACAGAAACCAAACTGTCTTTCTCCATGTCAATTAATATTGTACAGTCTATAATGGCTGAATTTTTTAGTATTTTATACAAGTGGAGGGGGGCCTAGAGAGACAGAAACCAAACTGGCTTTCTCCATGTCAATTAATATTGTACAGTCTATAATGGCTGAATTTTTTAGTATTTTATACAAGTGGAGGGGGGCCTAGAGAGACAGAAACCAAACTGGCTTTCTCCATGTCAATTAATATTGTACAGTCTATAATGGCTGAATTTTTTAGTATTTTATACAAGTGGAGGGGGGCCTAGAGAGACAGAAACCAAACTGGCTTTCTCCATGTCAATTAATATTGTACAGTCTATAATGGCTGAATTTTTTAGTATTTTATACAAGTGGAGGGGGGCCTAGAGAGACAGAAACCAAACTGGCTTTCTCCATGTCAATTAATATTGTACAGTCTATAATGGCTGAATTTTTGGGTATTTTATACAAGTGGAGGGGGGCCTTGAGAGACAGAAACCAAACTGGCTTTCTCCATGTCAATTAATATTGTACAGTCTATAATGGCTGAATTTTTTGGTATTTTATACAAGTGGAGGGGGGCCTTGAGAGACAGAAACCAAACTGGCTTTTTCCATTTCTTTACATATTTAACTATAAGTGTAGGGTGTAATATACATTCAAAGACGATGGCTGCATTGCCAATATGCATAGATGGAGAGGAAGACAATCTGTTTTGTGTGTAGAATAGGCCTACCAACGAAGAATTAAACTGTTTTTTGGGATGATTTATTACCTCAACAATTAGATTACTTGTCTCTAAAACAGTTGGAGCACTAAATTGGGTTAATTTAGGCCCAAAAACATGGATTTTCCCAAAAAATAGCAAAACAAAACCAAAACCAAAACCAAAACACGCAATGGAGGTTTTGCAAAACCAAAACCAAAACCAAAACACGACGGTAATCCAGATCCAAAACCGAATCCAAAACCAAAACACGGGGGTCAGTGACCATCTCTACTTTATAGTATAAAGGGGAGGGCTGGCAAGTTTCACAGCCGTACAGTTGCCCCTAGGCCACACTTGTTTTTACAGATGAAGGCAGGCACATAATACAGTGGTAGTAGCAGCTAGGGAAGCATCACAAGTTAAGTAGGACACAGTCTCTATATATTGCACCTATCTAAATCATACTTTAGTATTATTAATTTTTATTTATAGGGCGCCACTAGGTGTCCGTAGCGCCGTACAGGGACAAGCAAAATTACAATACGAGGTGAGACAGCACAGTACAGTAAACAATAAGCGCAGTAACTCAGTGAGCTCAAAGCACAGCTAGAGGGGAGGGGAGAGGGGAAGGTCCGCCTATGACGGAGTCCAAGAGGGAGGGCACGGATGACGGGGAGACCCCCAGAGGGGAGAGGAGGGAGCGAGAGGGGACGGGGAGAAGAAGGTCCTCAAGGAGGAGGGCTAGGTAGCTGGAGAGCAGAGTTAAAAGTGGTGAAGACAGGAGGAGATGACCCTGCTCAAAGGAGCGTACAATCTAAGGGGTGGGGTAGACAGACAGAGAGACACGGGGGAAAGAGGGAGAGAAAGCGGAACGGAGGATAAAGGAAGAGGCAGAAGAGAAGGTAGGAAGTGAAGTGGGAGACTGGATGGCTTTAAGAAAAAGGTGTGTTTTTAAAGCCTTTGTGGGTTTTTTGCAGACATTTTTGACCTCGCCCCCTGTAAGGAAGGGGATCCAAAGGGCAAATGCGGGAGACGCGTCATCAAGCTGCAGGGCCAGTGCCCTGATGACATAAATCTCATCACCAAGGCCCATCCAGCAAAGGCTCATGACGCCATCATGTCATCAAGGCCCCATTTTTAGAAGAAAGAGTGGTGGGATTCAGGAGGGTAGCATAACGTCCTAAGAGAAATCCCCCAAAATCTGGAGTCTCAAAGACATTCCAAGAGAGTAGGCAAGTATGATCTAAACACAGAAGGGGTTATTGTTACACTAGAGATTGCCATTTAAACCTTGTGTGAAGCAAATATTTTACAGGATTATTGCTGTCTGTTTTATTTATCACATTTTAAGTATTTGTTTAAGCATATTTTACTTAATTTTTCTGGAGCAAAACTGAAGTTTCTAAAGAAAATGCAGTCACATTCTAGCTTACTAAGCTGCACTGGTCTACCCAGCAGTGACCATTTATAGTCAGGTACTACATGATTGATGTGCGCTTGCTGATTTGTGCACTGGAGTTCTCAGATGATATGTGGCTTTAGTCTCCCTTGTAATCCTGCCTGAATGAACCTTAGTTATCACCGCATTAATGTAGGAAATCTTGGACAGCAGCTAAGTGATTGCTTCCAGATGAGAAAACACGTAGAGACTCTGTAGGATGTGTGTTCTCCGGAACATCACTCGCTTAAGCCTAATGCCCACAAATGAGGTCTTACCCCAGCTAGAGGCAGAACAGAGACAGAGGTGGTTTTTTTAATAATGCACATGTTTTTAAAATTACACATCTTGTCCTCCAAAAGGCCATATTAAGTTTTCCAAGTGGTTAGCATTTTTTCCTGCTGTGTTCCTGTTTACTGCCAGTGTCTAGTCAATTAAAGACCTTAATTCCTTCTGTGACTTTGACTATTGCTGCTATATGGTTACATTACATCATGGTACTGGCCCCACGCTGCTTCCACAGTAGTATAGAATATATTTTAACAAGTTGCTTTACAAGCTTTCCTTCCTTCTATCCCTATGTAAAACAAACTTTACAAGCTGACTTTGACGGTGGTCATTTCCTTGTGGCAGCTACAGAAAAACACCTGTTTTACAATAATCAAACTGCCTTCTACTTAAACTAGCTTGTAAATGTCTGCAAGCAAAATTTAGAGGTGTACAGGCCATATGATACCTTTCCTATTCCATGTTTTCTATATATAATAGTATACTATTATATCACTATATACTATAGTGATTTTTATGTAAATTTTATACAGTTCTTGTTTGCATAGTGTATTGACCTTTTTAATATGTTTTTTTTTTTTTAATCTGGTGTTTATATTTTTTTTTAGCTTCAACTAAACTACTTTGGAAATTATATACCCAATATTTGGACACCTGAAACTGGATGCGGAACGTGTGATTTAGACACTATAGATTTATCTACAACTAATGTAAGTATAACATATTATATGTGTGATACATTTTTAGTTGTAGAGATGGACAAAATATTGAGTTTCAGCTTCATCAGATGGCTGACATTTAACTTGCATATGGTAACTTTCCATTAGAGATGTTCACTGACCCCGTGTTTTGGTTTTGGTTTTGGATCTATATTAACTTTGTGTTTTGGTTTTGGCAAAACCAGCGTCAGAAGGGAAGTTTCTGGTAAAATCTATTCATTAACAATATTGTGTCTAGAGAGTTGAAGTTTTTATAGATTATAAATGTGGAAAAGTTTAGTTTGTGGGAAATGTAACTTCAGATGTTCCACTTTAATATTAAGTAATATTATTTTTGGGATTCTAATATAAAAGTGAAGTTGCTTCTTTTACTTTTCAATTTTTTTTTTATGGTTTCCTGTCACAAGTTACTAAAGACATTACAGGTCTGTTTTTATTGCAATGTTTTGTTCATTGCAAACCTTGTAAAATAACACAAGAACCATATAAAATAGAGCAAAACTTGAGCAATTGTAACTGAAATGCAGCGTGATAGAATGGAAATCCCTTTTGGCACAAACATGAATGTTTTTGGAGCTTGAAGGCTCCATGAGTTTATGTTTAGAGATGTCGTCAAAGAGGGTTTCCAGGCTAGTTTACTCTTACATTTTGGTAAACAAAGGGGAAAAACCTGCTTCTTAACGTATGATTATCTTTGGGATGACTGACAAACAGTGGCCACAGCCTTGGAACAAACACTGCAAGATGCAAATGAAACCCTGTATTGTGTAAGCTGACACTAAGGAGTATTTAAAGTGGTACATAACTCCATAACTAACACATAATTTGATATCTTGTAGAGGATTCTCACATGTTTTTCTGCAGTGTTACATTAGTTTTTTGTTTGTTTTTTACTGAAAAAACCATTACTGGATCCTGACATATATTTCTGTTAGGTCCCCTTATATGCCAGGTCACTGATCTCAACAGTAAGTTTGTCAATATGCAGGTTTTAGGTTGTCCAGCGTTTTCCAAAACAAAACTAAAGGTCAAATCTAGTAGAATCAATTTTAAAATGTATCCTGACGAAACCTTACTTGGGCTAGCATAATATGTTATACGGCCATCTATATGGCCAGCTGTTCTTTTTCTACACAATCGTGGTATCAAAATAGATTTATTTGGAAATACTTATCACTGATGAAAACAAAATTCTCTGCAATGTCAAATAAATAAAGCTTTTCTTAACTAATAAGAAATAAAAAATACATTTGTCATATAAGTATTAACCTCCCTTGTTTTAATACTTGGCTTCTACTAAGTATTGGAGAATGTTACTGTAATACATTGTCTTGATAGAAAAATTCAAAATTGATTCTCCAGAATATTTTGGCATGCTCTGATATTCTCTCTTGCAGAGCCATTAGTGTCTAGTTACATTCAGCTCGAAGTATCCATGAAAACAATGTACTTGGAGGCAAACATCTGATAAATATTACAAACATATTTTACAAAAAAAGGAGGGGGGAAGCATTGTATTTAACCAAACAAATAAGAATTAATTTTTTCTTGGGGGGGGGGGGCAACACTATATTTATTGAGATGTTTTTTTACTTAATTATAGATTTTGGTATATGGTAATTAGAGGTGCAACTGTAACTCACTAGCACCGAGCTTATGCCAGTTCAAGCGCTGTTTTCTAATATCCCACTCAAATAAGTGAATAAATTGTCACATCAGACAAGCAGCAGGAGATTTTGCTTCACCAGCACTGCTTAGTACTGACTATGACGAGATGGCCAAAGCCTGGAAAATGCCAATGAACAGGCAAAGGTTTTTAAATCTCCAGCTAGTAAAAAGTTATGACTGGTGCAGACCCGCTTTCATACACTCAGTTCAGTTGAAATCATGCCACAGATGGAAAATAAAAATCAATAACTGTATTACACGTCATAAAATATGCAATTATCCACCTTAAAATTCACCTTGTAATAGGCAAAGTCTCATTAAGGGGTATATTTACTAAACTGCGGGTTTGAAAAAGTGGAGATGTTGCCTATAGCAACCAATCAGATTCTAGTTGTCATTTTGTAGAGTGCACTAAATAAATGACAGCTAGAATCTGATTGGTCGCTATAGGCAACATCTCCACTTTTTCAAATCCGCAGTTTAGTAAATCTAGCCCTTAGTCTTTAATCAGTGTAACAGAGTTACATCTGCAAGTCCTTACAATAGTGTGTTTCTGTACATATTTAAAATGTTACAGTATCTGAGGGTACACTCATATGATGAACAGGAATAACAAGCTCTTAATGAAGGAATCCTATCTTGATCTATGGTATCAGAAATAGTCAATGGATATTGGTCCAGTGGTATTAAGAGTGTACAGACATGTCAGATGATTTCATGGGAACGGAGTGGGGAATTGAAACAGGGGTTCCAGTGGAAGTGTCACTGGTGTATTAGTGTCACTCATATAATTAAGGACAAAGTACCAACATTTGCAGCAAATCTTTACTTCAGTGCAAACCGTGTTTTGTGGATGTTTGCTACAGTAAAGTTCTTTGATTAAAAAAAAGTTTAAATATATTAAAATAAAATTGACGGACCTCAAAACATTCATTTTAAAATGACAAACCGTGAATAATATATGAGCAGAAGAATGCACCAGAATTGTAGAGTAAGATGTAAGCTAATAAATATTTGAATTAGCTAGCCTGTATGAGGACACTGAATCCATAAAGCATCCAGCTGTAAAGTGTCTTTTTTTCAAACATTTGATGGAATCTCAAGGGTTTTGCCTAATTTTTTAATTTAACCAGTAAACGGATTCCCATTCTATCTCCCCACTTTACTAGTTTCTTAACTTTTTTGTACTCAAACTCTCCACAATAGAACATGTTTTGAGGATTGTCTTAACCCTTTTATTTAAATTTTGTTAGTATTGTCTTTTTTAAATAAAAATAATAAAATATACTGATGGGGAAAAAAATAATGCACATGTGGATTAACCTATTTAGCAGTCAGTAATTGGACAGTTAATAAACAGATGATGCACCAATTCAGATAACACAAACTCTTTTACTTGGTTAAAGAAAAGAGTATCCCAAGGCGCAGGAATTTAGGGGAGGAAGAGTATTAGGGATAGGTTAGTAGCGTACCCATTGTAATGCTGCAGATGCATATATGTAAATGAAATCAATAGGTTTTACTGGTCTTCGGATGGCTGTAAACAAAAGGTTATACACATACATAACATGGAATAAGGATATTCCTAATATGTGACAAAACCCCCCCAATATATACTATATATAGTACATATACATAGAGAAATGAATGCAGAGGTTCCTAGTACAAGATAAATCATCAGGTGATCAGAAATACAAATTTCTGCGCATCTGATATAAATCAGTCTGTTGGTAAGATGAGCGCTTGGAAGCCCTTACATACGAATATATTTAAATTGCCAGCTTTTGAGACTATTTGGGTACCTTTGTCAGATATTTTATATTCTAGAATTGCACAAACCTTCTATAATCTAAAATTCCACTGTATTTTTCTAGAGGGGGAAAAATGTATTTCACAAGAAGTATTCTGCCGGGTGGAAGTTAATCTAAACAATTCACTGTTGCTAACATAAACTCAACCTCATGGGTCCCCAGATGTTAATCCTTACATTGTTAAACACATGGCTTTCTACATCTGTATGTTACAATGCATATTTAAGAAGAGCATAAATAGAATAAATCATTTTCTGTCATTGGCTATTTCTGTTTTACAAGCATTTTCTGATAGTCAGCATTTTTTTCCCCATAAAACTTGTGCTTCCATTGAAACTTTGATTTAAAAAAAGGGGAATTGATAAAGTACATTTAATCATGCCCAATCTACCAGTACTGCTGGCAGACTTGCTACTAAAAGTGCACTTTGCAACACTGGTGAATAGGCCTCCTGTTGAGAGAGTAATTGATTTATGATTTCTATACACACCTGTAAAGTATATTATACTCTCCTAATTGCAAAATATAGTGCTGCTTTTTGAGAACACTGGATTGGATCTCTGTATAAAATTGTCATTGTAAGGAGTGGAGCAATATAAAGTGGTTAACTTTCATTACATTATTATTATTGTGCGTGTCTGGTGGTAAATAAACCTAAACAAGCGTCCTAATTTCCACATCTAGGGGGTAAACGTATCATATAGCGATTTTTGCAAATCACTGATATCCGGCGACTTTGCATGGTAAATTTAAATCGGCAATGGCTTTAAAGACAAAACTTGCCTTTAAAGCTACTGCTGCTTTAAATTTAGCGAGTTCTCTCGCTCTGTGGTAAGCACCACCCTCACGTGTCCAGTTTAATGAACTGCCAAATCTTTCTAATCTAAAATTCGATGTTACAGCAATATAAAAAGCTCTGCACTGTACTGTGATCATTCTCCTCTTACAGTATTCTACACCTAGGTCTAAACCTCCCCATCTTAATATTAATATTCTCTTACTCCTTCCCACACAAATGAAAAAATAATTACAAAAAGCTTCTCAACATTGTTTTAACTTTCTTTGTCAAATGTATTTATTTTCTAAATAAATAAACACAAAAAGTTACCCATATATTATGTCGGACATTTTGCCAATGTTTTGGGGGGGTTAATTAATTTACCTGGTATCTCACATTTGCTGACTACCTGTGTCTTATACTAGTGACATTATATCCTTTGGAAAGGAATATTTAAGTAAGATTTGTATATTTAATGTGGGAAATGTGTTTTTTTTTTTTTTTGTTTTTGTCTGTTAAAAAAAAATAATCTTATTTTTGCAAGGCTCAACAGTAAGTAACATTCTATACAGCAATGTGTTACGAACAGCAATGAGTATATATGCATTAAAACATACAGCATAATTTTGGAGAAGAACAAGGGCCAGGGTGTTGACCCGATTTTTCAATAAAGAAAGAAATAAGAAACTTCAAATAGAGAAGGTAGACAAAATAGAGTGAAGAGGGGAGACGGTGTGGCGGGCTGCCCGAGAGTAAAAAGAAGTAAGGAGTGGAGTGGAATCTAGAAAAGAGAGAAGAGATGGGAAGGATGAAATGGGGAAAGAAAGGGAGGGTCCAGATGGAGTGATGCTGTGGAGTCACGTGACGAAAGGAGTTTGGATTTGGAAGTATGAGGTCCATGGTGCCCACACCTTGTTACATGATTTAGAGGTATTACAGATGGTACATGACCTGTATTCCATTTGTTAAGTGTGCCATGGTGGGAAATATCTTTTTTATGCTTTTAACACCCATTCTGTTAGACAAACCTGTATTGGTCACAAGGACATAAAAGCCATCTTGTGTAGGGACAAAATTGACTCATGACAGATGCCACCAGTGACATAGAAAATAAATATAATCAAATTACCTGAAATCGAGACTTTGTTTTTTAATATGATCTTTCTGAACTTGCTGTATTGAAAACTTCTATGAATTTGAATAACAAATGTATTTATTCCGCATTTATTTAAATGTAAGTGTATTCCTATTTGTTTTTAGGACTATCCAAAGGTAACAGTCGGAGTCTTTATTGAACAGCCAACTCCTTTCCTGCCAGAGTTCTTCAGTAGACTGTTGGACTTGGATTATCCCAAAGAAAAACTATCTCTCTTTATTCATAACAGTGTAAGTATTGCAAGATGCAGCTTTTACAGATCATGTTACAACATGCTGTCTCAGTAGCTCTTGTGCCTGTTTATTGATGCACGTCTAGTTGAATTTACAAGCTTTGAGACCTGGAAGATTTTTGTTAAGTATGGTTTGTGGTAGGTTTTAAAGCTAATAAATTATATTGCATACTGGACATATGTATCTTAGTGTCTCATTAAGCAGATTTATTTTGAGTGGCAGTTAACACTGAATTGATCTTGTAACTCCCAGCAGAACAGTTATTTTATGTGCCTGATTCTACAGCATAAAGCAATGTTTTTATTAGGCTGATAATTTAATTGGGGATTTCACTAGCTAGACGAGATAATGAATGTTTTTGTTCTCCAGTAAGAAAGGTTAATATGTGTGAACATGTTTTATACAGAACAAAGGAATAAGATTTCCTTCTCTTTGGGGTTTTTTCAGCATTGTAGTTTTATTTGGTAAATCTAAGCCTAATAAAATATTTATGTGCAAGTGTAAATTTTATGATTTTACATTTCTCTGGATAGTGGAATAGATCAGAATCTGTATGTTCTGTATTGTTTTGTGCTATTTAAGTTTTTTTTTTTTTTTTTTTTTAATCTTTTTCTTTTTGTATCAGTTTTTTTTGCTCATGTTAAAAAGAGAGAACTAACCAGAACAAATGGTGCAGAGGAATTATCAAGGATTTTTTCCTGCCCACATAGTGTACTGTCTGACCTCATTATCAGTCAGCAGTCTGTAAAGTTTGAGATTATAGAACTGATGTAAATAAATGTTACTCATTAATGCCTTGCAAATTCTTTGATACATTTCCCTTTTTTTCTGTGATTTTAATATGCTTTTAAATGTAAGGTTTAGATCAGGGTTGTCCAACCCGTGGCCCGCGGGCCGCATGCGGCCCAGCTCGCCTGTAAATGTGGCCCAGCGGTTGTGGCAAGGGGGCAGCGCTGTTAATGAAAAAATATCCTGCAAAAAAAAATATAAAAAAATACTTACCTTGCGGTCACGTCAGCTGGTGCTCCGGCTCCCTCCCTGGTCTCCTCCTCCATGCGGTGCTCGCAGTGAATGTCGGGGGTGACGTCATCACACCCGACATCCATTGCGTAGCGCAGCACAGAGGAGTCACCCGCGCGAACTATCAGCAGCAGTGAAAGATTATCCAGTATCTTATTGTTGTTACTCTGAATTTGGACTTTCTGCACCATGCAATTATGAACTAGCTGTGTTCTCTGTATGTATCTAATATAAATATTAAGAGATAATTGTATTTTTAATATTTTAAACCATTTTAAATGTGCAGTGCTAAGTAGGGTGAAATTATCACCCACTGTTACCCTCATCGGAGGCTGCTCCATGAGCCATTTTTCCCACCACCCTATCTTTAAATCTCTGTAGATTTCTATTAGTCCTCCTGATGCTACCTATATCGGTGACCATTTCAAACTGGTCAATAAAAAAAATGATTCATGGGTGCAGAAAGAGAGGGAAAAAAAGTTTTTGGCATTTAATTCCCCGAACCCCACTAAGGGGCAGATGCAGGTAAGTTATTGCAGCTGGTAATGGGACTACTGCTTTAATCATGATTCTGCAACAGGTTTCCTAACTCTTACTAACTTCATTTCCAAGTAAGTTTAATATGTTAACTATGTTTTCTATGTTTTTTTGGATGATCAGCTATCGTTAGTGTTAGTGTATTTTATGTGCGGCCCAAACCAACTCGTCGTCTTCCAATGTGGCCCAGGGAAGCTAAAAGGTTGGACACCCCTGGTTTAGATCATCATCATTCATCATAATAATCATCATTTATTTATATAGCGCCACTAATTCCACAGCGTTGTACAGAGAACTCGCATCTGTCCCTGCCCCAATGGAACTTAGTCTAACACACTCAGACAGACTAGGGTCAATTTTATAGCCGCCAATTAACCTACTAGCATGTTTTTGGATTGTGGGAGGAAACCGAAGCACCTGGAGGAAACCCACACAAACACAGGGAAAAAATACAAACTCCACACAGATAAGGCCATGATCAGGAATTGAACGAATGACCCCAGTGCTAGTTCCAATATTACCACCGTAATATACGAATTCCATTTATACACAAATGTTTTTGGCATTGCCAAAATGAAACTGTTACAGTTTCAAGGCTCATATTAGACCCTCTGTCAGACCACTATTTCTCTTCTCTTACTTTACCTTTTAGAAAACAATCTATAGCATTCTGTGTAATTTGTGCATCGGTATGGCCAATGTGTCTTCAAAATTGTTTAAGTTAGGTCTATGTTTAAAATTGACAAGTTGACCAAGTTCAAGAATAGCATAAATTATTTTGAACTCTGTGCCTCGCATATAAAACTATCTACATATTAGTATGGACTTATAAATCAATACATGCATCTTAATTATAAGGCATTCACTTACTTGCTCTATTGTAGGCAACACAAGATAAGTTGATGCATTTATTAATTTGGTTATTAGATGTGCAAACCACAAATATGGATTTTTTTATTTTTTTTTTACTATAAATGGAAATGTTGAGGTTTTTCTGCCAGGTGTTATTATGGACATGATTCTGGCTAAGGGGGTTCAGTTAGAATTGCTCCATTATTTAGTATGTTTCCTTACACCCAGTTAGTACTTAGTATCAGAAAATTTGTAGTTCAATAATACCCATCCAGAATGTTTTATAGAACTATTCAAAATTCACATGGAATTTAATCATTAATGAAAAATAACAAACTCTAACTGCAGCTGCTTCATAGCATAAAGAAAAATAAACATTTCTCTGAATACTTTTAATTGGAGACTCCCCTAATCAAGAAAACATCTAATGATGAATAGTGATCTATGCTTCAGACTTTAAGGATGTTAATGATTATCAATGAGGCTTATAGTTCTGTCCATTATCTTTTCTACTTAATTATAGTTTACTCCTTCCATAAAAGCATATGTAGTCCTGAGTTACAGGAAGTAATTTGGGGAGTTTTGGCAGTGTATCGGGTTATATAGATTAGACAATACACCAGTGCTTTGAAGGTTTGAAACATGAACGTTCTATTGGTCTCCATCAGTATTTGATTAATACAACATTTGAACTTTAAATTGTCAAACCTGAAATTGATAGCAACATGCCATAGGGTTGGGAGGGAACAAAATAGGGAAATAAAGAAGTTTCTCGATCTAAAGCTATATACACACTCATCACTACACTGGTCTCTGTGACTTCACACACCTGATACATACCACACTGCCCAACTGATTTCACCTGGATTCTGCTAAATGTTGGCACAAAATGTGCAAACTGAAGGGAATTTTGTAGTAATCACATAATGGGGAGGGGAGAGGGGGGATACCACAATGGACTCTGCTTAAGCAAAAAAATAAAGCTAAACAAATTCCTGATCTTCCCTGGGTTGTGGTGGTAAGGTAAGGAATGAGATAACTTTCCCAGTGTAAGACCAATATATTCGTTAGAACAAAAAGTAAAGTGAAATTTAACTGGTGCTAAATGAACGAAAATCTGGACTTCCTCTCACCTACCAGTCAATCAGAAGTGGATTTCTACACTAGCTGGTGAAGGGGCGTTCCAAGGATCGCCAGCCTTAATCATTCAGCAGTATTGTGTGATGGTGGGGGAAACTTTTCAGGGTTTGAGTTTTAGTTTTGTATTTGAATTACATTGGATTAAGAAAGAAAAAAAATATATTCTATATTAAAATTACATTGGTGACTTAGGGTTTAGGGAGTCTGGAGTCTCGGAGTCCATGTGAGTGTTTACCCATTTACATCAGATTCAAAATGTAATTTAAAAAGACCAACAGGGTTATTTGGGTAAAACGGTGGGCAGGAAATGGATGCATACAATATCCTCCCCCCCCCCCCGCCCCCACCCCCCAAACAACATAAGCTACATCTGTTCTTTCAGCTGAATACTTTTTTGGAATAGCAGTGAGGAATCCTGTCATTCTATAGGCAGTCTCACCTTCCCCAGTGAACTATATAGAGCTTATGCCTACCATATGTCACGGTCTCATAATTCTGCTTGCTGGCCAACTGTCATGTTTAGCCCCGAAATTAACAGCATGGCAGAGAATAATCCAAACTAAATCAGTGACTGTTTTCAGCCTTTGTGCCTGGTAATTTGATGAACAGCTAGATTTGAAAATTGGCAACCGGCCCTGTAGCTTTGTCTTTGCTCTGGGCAAGGTGTGGCCACCTTAAAATGTTTTGGTGGTGGATTTTACCATATCATCCTAGGATAGTCATGTAAAATTTCAACACTAAAAACAAACAACCTTAGAGAAGACTAACACCAAATAATATTCACTATTGTGGTAACATAACTTACATTAGAATATATTTATTGGATTACATTGTTATTTGTTATTTATAAGCTACCCCAATGCTTCCGCAGCGCCATTCATAGGGCATCGGAATATACAATAAAATTACATAAAAACTCATCAGAACAATGGATACAGATAAGCAGAATAATAAATGCATAGATGGAATTTACATAACAAATTGCATGGCATACGAAGCATTTCAGCATAAAACAAAGCAGGGTCAGAGAGGATGGAAGACGGACAGACATGAAACCTATGAAAGCCTGTGAGAGCTCACATGCTAAAGGGAGGGGGCAAGGAGAGACAAAAGGAGCAATTGGGGAAAAATAAGCTTAGTCGTGTTCATGTACCAGAGATTGCTTTGCCGGTCATAAAAGAGGACCTGGAAACTTTTAATATTCATAAACAAATAAGTATAAGAAAAAAAAAATAGTAATTCTGGCACAATAGACTAGAATTTAACAAAAAAAGTGTAAGGGTGCAAAAAATTGTGTAAAAGGTTTTTGTCTCTTTATACAACAGTTATATGCTGCTCTTTAAAATGTTTGGAATTACAGTATGAATGTTGTGTATTTGTAAATACTGGGGTATGAAAAGTCCTGCATCTGAAACATATGTTCAAAATAATCTATGTGCTAAAATAGCTTTTATTTCAAGCAGGATTAGACATTTTGAAGCTGGGATATACTGGAAGTTTTACTCCAACAGCTCACACATAATATCTAATATTTTAATAACTTGTTGCATCCATTGTTGATGAGACAAGTTGGGCAAAATGTTTAATGCACATTTAATTTAACTGGTAACCAAAGCCGTATTAAAACAAGACTGCAAATTAACAAACAGACAAAGAAGTAAGGCGACCTTGCTTATAAGCTTACAATCTATTTTTTTATTTTGTAAATATTGTATCGTGCCACTAAAAAAAGCACACAAAATAAATTTTTAGGTCTTCTGACCTGGTCCAACTGACAATATATTAACATTTTGAGAATTCAGAGGTACATTTTGTATTCTTATAAGGTGCAGGATGGGCTTGCGTTTCTATTCTCGTTTTTACTTTTTGTTATCACATATGTTCAGTGATACAGTGCTGTTACCTAAAATGTCAGTGTCTCAGGAATTACATTTTCATTTTAGGAGGTATATCATGAAAAACATGTTCAGAAGTTTTGGGAGAAGGCCAAGCATGTCATTGGGAATCTAAAAGTGGTTGGACCAGAAGAGACAATAACCCAAGCAGAAGCAAGAAACATGGGAATGTAATATACCTATAGTCTCTAAGGACATATTGTCATATCTGTTTGCCTGGCTATACATCATGATTTTGTGAATAATATGGTCTCGCACATAAAGTCATATGTTTTACATAATTGGGTGTTTGCTCGAATAATAAAAAGGTGTCGCCGCCCTCTTCCAGATTGGCTGATCTTGTTCAGAATGACCATTTGGAGGGCTAACACGAGACACATTTTTTTTTAGCCACGGGCCTTTTAAACTACAAGTGGTATTCACTTAGTGTCTCCAACTAACGTTTTCTGAGCTTTGACAATATTCATACTATCCATTCATTACGAAATAATGGCACGTGGTGCAAACTGAAAAGAAAAAAATATATATTATGTATGTATATATTATATATACATGACTGCAATCACCTATTACTTTTGGTTGGCTTGCTTCCTAATTAGTTATTTTATTGTCCCTCTCGTTTAAATCGCAGGGAGGGCTTAGCTTCCCTGCAGGTTATAGTGGCCTTGGCCTGTAAATTTCTAGAACACTGTTGTGTTGCTGCATACTCTAGCTATTGATTGTCTACCTGGTGCCTGACCCTGCTTGTTCTTGGAATCTTCTACTTTGCTGCCCATCTCAACTCTTTTTGGCTTTGTTATTGGAACAATCTTGCTCACTAACCACCCTGACCTTCTGACTTGACCTTGCCTACCCTCGACCGTTTGAATAATTTGTGGTTATCCTGTGTCTGGTGTACTACTACTCCCAGCCTTGATACTCATTGCTTCTTGGTTACTAGGATAAGCTTCTTGTACTCTGAATACAAGGTCTGGAGGCATCCGAGTACCTATGAGCATATCACACTCTACGGGGAAGGCAGCTTGCTATAGGTGAAGACCTCTATCTGCCTTGTTCTAAGAGCTTATCTGGTTCCCAGCGGGAGCCGTAACACTTACACACTTACACACACACACATACATACACTCATACACTCATACACATACACACACACATATACACACACACATACACATACACACTCCCTTATATACTTTAGAGCAGTGGTGGGAAAGTTTGCTTGCCTTAATATGCATACTATGTGTTTTAGACCTGCTATTTAAGGTTTGCCATTTGTTTTAGTTCAATTAATTATGTTTACATATGATATAAAACATTAGGCGACCACGAAATGAACAATAACTGTAATTGTGTGCATTCTTTGATTTTATGTGTTTATTGCTGCTGTTCTTCTGTTCAGGGACATCTGCCGTCAGAATGAACAGTGTGACTATTACTTTAGCATTGATGCTGATGTGGTTGTGACAAACCCAAAGATTTTAAAATTACTAATTGAACAAAACAGGTAGGTAATTTTGTACATTTCATACAGTACACTGTATGCAGAAATCTTTTGCAAAACATTTTTTTGTTGCATTTAATTGCATTTATTTTAGTGCAAATGCTCAATAGAATCTTACAGCAAGTGCACAGTGTACTTTCTTTTGATGCACAGTAAATAAACATCCAGATTGTATAAATGATGCATGAAAGAAAAATCTTCCCTAAAATATTTTGTTTCTCTAGTCTGAAAGAACAAATAAACTCCTATAGAGTTCTGTGTTCCAATGAGGTCATGGCTTTACTTCCTATTGTGCATAATTCTACATCCAGATAGGTGTGTTTGATTTTTGATTTTGCTTTATTTTTTTGGATGAGAATACCCAAGAATTTCAGAGTTGTGCCAGAGTTAAGATTTTTGTACGGGCAGCCAGCTGTGTCCGCTACCATCAGTGAATACTTTTGGTGAAGCCTGGCAAACTTTAATGACCTTTACAAATGCAAGTAAAAATGCAATTAACAGCCACGTTTGGAATGCAGTGTTTTTGAGGCCTTAAAACGTTAAGTGTTACCTATCAACTTGACCTGATGGCATTCCATATATAGATATAGCATACATCAAATTGTCTGGGAGAATCCACCACCGTTGCGTAATCCAAAAGTAATGTGATTTCCTCAGGGGTAATATTAATGTTTTATGCTGAACCATTGATTCCTTTGCATTACTATAGCTAGCCACATGGTTTGCAGTTCAATATTAGATTATGGTGTATTATATTTTAAATATGCTGGGGCTTTTCCGGGAACACCCCCATAAAAAATGGTGATCCGCGTGCTACGAACAACTGCCACAAAATGATCAAAGCTAGCAGTGGGCAAGTCGCATACAACCAGCATGGGAAAAGGCCTGTTATTGACTGGCGGGGATGTGGAGTCAGGATTAAACCCAGTTTTGATAATTTAGTGGTGGCTGTTTGTAATGCATTTGTGATAATTTTTCCAATTTGTACTAAATAAAGAATGAATTGTACATTGCTTGATTTTTAAATAAATACCACTCAAGGGAATGTAGTCATATAAAAATGTAAATATTCTTCATGTTAAATAATATACTAAGTGTTTTAGTATACTCTGATTGTCAAAATTGTTATATTATTTACTTGCCTTTTACAGCAACTTAACTTATCTATAAATTTTCTTTCTTCCTTCCAGAAAAATCATCTCTCCTCTTGTGACTCGCAGTGGAAAACTGTGGTCAAACTTTTGGGGTGCTCTGAGCCCTGATGGATACTATGCAAGATCAGTAGATTATATAGATATTGTACAAGGGAACCGAGCGTAAGTCATTTTCTATCAAAACAAATGTTATGTAATATATTTGTTGTTGTAGAGAACTTTCACAAAATGTTTAAAGTTTTGACTGTTGTTTGTTATTTAATGCATAAACATTTCCTGCAATGGTGTACAGCGTAAGTCGTACATACAAGGCATAATGTTAGAAAGAACCGTGTTTAAAGAAGTTTTCAATTTATATGTGACCTTACATTCTAATGGGGAGTGTCCTTTTTTTTTTTTTTTTTTTTTTTTTTTTTAAAAATTTGTTATAAATTCAGAGCTTGGTTCTAAAAATTGTATTCGCAGTAGTTTTAAAAACAGACATTGTGGATTGCATAAATTCTACAGTATAAACAAAAATCTATTTACTGATCCACCTTGTCATCCCTTTAAATCAATAGAGAAGGACATTAAAGCTTTCATTTTTTAAATAAGAAACAGATTGTAGTGAGCAAAACCCAGCTCAAAGCATACCACTATACACACCATTGTAGATGGTAAAACCATGGGAATAAGTGAATTTGGAAAATTATGATTCGGCTTAATAAAATGCTGATGCTTGCTTGCACTTTTGCCACCCCAATAACATAAAACTTCTACAAAATTCATGCAGTAGTGAAGAAATTCTGCTGTTCTTGTAAAGTCAAAAAAAAAAGTAAAAAACAAAAGTGCAAAATAGTGTAGCAAAGTAAGTATTGTTAAATTAAGACTAATAGAAAGCTGCATACTTTATTTTAAAGATTGGTTGTCTTACCTGACATTCTTTAGATGGTGGTGTCTTCTTGTGGAGTTGTATTAGGAATCCTAAATACAGCAGTGGTCCATGTTTAAGATGAAAGTGAAGAAAGAACAGATAGTGCAGTATTTTAAATACAGATATAGCCAAGAAGTAGCAAATTGCATACTTAGTAAAATATATTATAATTCTTATCTGAAATAATAAAGTTAATGAGGACTTTACGGGAAATGTATTATCGCCAGCTATTTTCACCTGCAAACCACTGGATGTATTATCCATCGGTTTGAAGGGTCAAAACTGAAATCTCTGATGTGTGGCAATTAAAAAATATCTAAATACACCAAAAATAAGGCCTGCTTCTGGTAGGCTCGGTAGCTCATATAGCATGGTGTTTGAGCTATCTTGCCATTCATAACATAAGACCATTAACTCCTAAAATATTGGGCAAGTACAATTTATTAATTAATGGGGCAAACTTAATTTATAATAAAATTAAGGTGGCAATGTTATGTGACTGCTAACGTGAGCAATAATTAATTATGTCAGGGACAACACTTATTTAATGATGAGGACACAATTCATAGTAGACACTCATTCAATATAGTAATATAAATATTTTTCTTATATTTGCATCTAGAGGTTTATGGAACATTCCATATATGGCCAATGTGTATCTGATTAGAGGACAAACTCTTAGGACAGAGTTAAAGGAAAGAAACCATTTTATTCTGGAAAGAAATGATCCCGACATGGCCCTATGTAAAAATGCTAGGGAAATGGTAAGGTTGTGTCCATGTTTGGTATATAAAATATGGCTATATGCATTTCGTTTGCCCATTTTCTTATTTTGATTTATTTTACTACATATTTCGTTCATTATTGCTAGCCAATTTTTTTTTACAACTTTTGTTTGCAGAAAATGATTGAGAATTTCACACCAAACATCTGTTTTTTCACGTTTTGTGACACACTGCTGGGAAATTTTATCCACATCCCACATGTTATGAGCAAACTAGTCCCTTGGGTAAACTGCTCAGGGAATAGAATAACATAAAAGACAGTATAATCTATACATTGAACATAGGAAGGAAGTGTCCAGCTGGGCTAACAATGATTGCTGATATACTGGTCTATATATCAATTTGTGTCTGAAAGCATATATTCATAAATTCACATAAACAGTTTGTTTTAAAAACAGCAAAAATATTTTTGAGTTTATTTTGCGATGTATGCTGAATTTGTGTCCTATTTACATTCTGCTGCAAGGTCCAACATTTTGAAAGACTTTTAGCAATATGTATTTCTATGTGAGGGCTAAAAAATAAGCTATTTGTGTTATTCCTGAAAATACTTAATTGAAATGTACAGCAAAAGTTGTCAAGTGTTAATCATTCTTTGTTTTCCGGCTAGCTGTACTAATGTTACCTACTCTTTCTGTCAGCTCTTTGCATCCATCATTTCTACCATTGCTAACAGCTTGGATATACTATGCAGAGCCCATGGTTGAGCAAAAACGTTCTGGTTCCTCATTCACTCTTTAAATGATTAATTTTTCTCCAAGGATTTTTGGCTTGAGCAGCTGGTCAGTGGGCATGGCAACCATTTTGTATGTCAGTCATAAGCTTTGCTTCTAGCTGCATGTTGTCCATGCAAATCCAGTGCAGCTCTCCAGCCTTCGTGATAAGCAGTTATTATTGTATCTGTGTTTTCATGTCTCCACAGTCAATCTAGACAAAATATTTAAAGAAAAAGGATATACACGTCAACTTACTTGATGCTTCTTCATTTTAGAGTTTACAAAGAGAAAAAGACTCCCCATCTTCGGAAACTTTCCATATGTTCAGACCCCCAAAGGTTTTTTTTTATTTTTATTGTTATTCCTTCTCCTAAGTGTAGATCTATCTATGTTCTGTTTTTGATATTCACTTTCCTTCAGAATTCTGCTTGCAGAAATTCTTGGCAATACAAATGTAAAGTACATTGTGTGCCTTTTGTGGATTTTCTTTTTGACATTTGAATTGGGTGATGGAATCATATGGTCAATTTTTGCAAATATTAATACATATACAACTTGCATTGTTGATGCACTATCTAACAGTACCAGATATTGCATAAATTAGGGAGCATTCCCATTTTTATCAAGATAAGATAACTTTTAGACCTGCATAATTGTCTACCCCACCATCAACTCATCTGCCAGACATCAGCAAAGAACACCCTGCATGTATGGCTTTTCACATTGGGAACTTCACTGGCAGATATTAAGGTGGTGGGGCTAGGAATATATGCAGCACTCCACACTGATGAGACAAAGATCTTACTTTTTATTTTAGAATCATATGTTAAATATGCTCTGAGCATTTATCTAGCCAATGATGCAAGTATCTGTAGCAATGTACATTTGCAAAATAGACCTTACAGACCATCTGATTCTGGGAGCAAAAATATGTCCACAAAGGTAGACCTGTTTACTAGAGGATATCCCAATACATGTATACAAATGTATATGTGCATACACCCCATTTCCTGATGGTACATCAGGAAAAGGAAGACTAAGAATTCCTTTCTTTCAATTAGAAATGACCCTCCTTCCCGTTCTAATCACCTGCCTGCACTTTAAAAAAGACCTACTTATATTTTAGTTTTATATCTACGTATTTAAGGGCTATGATAAAAGTACAAGTTAATTGTGTGCCTCTCCAACAAATATCCAATATCTCCAGCAGACTAAAATATTGTAAAATTAAATCCAGTGTTAAGAGAACCATGTCCGTGCCATCTCTCAAAACATGTCCCATTTCCAGTTTGTGAAGACTGAATAGAGTTTTTAGGTTGCAATAACAGAAAATAAGTTTTCATCTTAATATAGTAGGGAGGAAAATGTCCATCCGGCTCCAATTTCCTTAGGTGGGAAACAGATGCCAGCTCAGAAAGAAATACATATATCATGCCAAATTGAAACTTTGCAAAGTATGTAATTTTACTGCTGCAGTCTTCTGATTATTTGGCTTTAAACGTAAGCAAACCTATAATTCGTGCTGGCCATGAAATGTTCATCTGTTTAGTTTAAAGGAAAGAAAGAGACTCCGTTTCAAACAAAATTATCTCTGTTCCCCCGAGGATAGTGTGTGGGCTTGCTGGTAAAATCCAAACACGTTTTCCTACTTTTTATAGTTAATTCCTTAATTATCTTCGCTACCTTTTTTTTTCCAGACCTTTAAAGCATGATTATAAATTTAATTAGTAAATTTATCCAAATTTAAAATGGAAAAATATCAATCCAAGCCAATACCACTAGGTCTGGGAAAAAAAATGGCCAAAATATTTTGTGTCTTGCTAATTTTAATATAGATAAGTTAGCAGTGAATTAACTTTTAGTAAACATTATTGCCTTTACATTTTATTTGGCTTTGTATTCTAGTGAAACTATTAAAGTTTGCTGAACTTCAAGTAATTTCTATTACTGTCATTCTAACAGGTTTTATAGAACCTTTTAGGTCAAAGTAATTTTGTAATAAATTTGTTTCCTTTCATGCATAGACTTTTATTGCTGGGATTATCTGTAAAATGGTTAATTAAACAGAGTTGCAGAGGTTTTCTTCTTGACTGATTCCATAATGATGCTATTTCCTCTGAGGAATTCACTGCAAATTCTGTTCTATCCTAAAATGACTTCTTCACCAAAGCTCAAACTGTACGTTTCTGCAAGATTAATATTTTCGCTAATCCGTTTCTAATTATTTGCCTTAGGGTGTTTTCATGTACATTTCAAACCGGCATGAATTTGGAAGGCTACTTTCAACTGCGAACTACAATTTGACCCACTATAACAATGACCTATGGCAAATATATGAAAATCCTGTGGTAAGTATTTAAACAACAGCTTTTTGCTTGTCAAGTGTCAATATCACTTTAATGCTAGGTATTTTGTTAATCATCTGTATGCTGTGTTTCCATACATTTTTCTGCCATCTCTGTGAGGCTCATACAGATGAAGGAAACATTTGCAGCACATGCGTACTGTGATTTGTGACTCAGCTTGCCATGTTAATCTGCCAGCTTTTAACTAGTGAATCAACCGCATCTGTGGTCTGCGCAGATGCAAAAAAAAAAGCATAAAGCGGCTCTATAGCAGGAAAAGCAATGATTGACCTCTGATACTACAATGAGTAATAATAAAGAAAAGTTTAAAAAAAAAAACTAAAAATGGACAGCTCTTTCCACCCAACCCAACTCACTCCAACCCACTCCACTGGGTTGGAGTGGAGCCCCATGCTGAAAGCACTAGAGGTCTTAGAGTCCTGGGGGTGAAAATAAATTGGTGACTGAGGGTATTTAAGAGTATTTTATTCAACTAAACTCTATTTTAAATTTGTGTGTTTTTTTTATTTATTATAATTTTTTTACTCTCTTAGTATAATGGGCAGGTGTTTTAGGACCAGTTTTCCCTATTCTTGTGGTCTTCTTGTTATAGTGGAAGCCAGTCCAGGCTGTGAAGTGCTGGGACTTATGGGGAGGGGGGAACACTGTCCATTGTGTGTGTGCATTTTGATGTTGTTTATTTGGGGTTGGGCATCAGTGTGTGGCGTTATTTTTGTGAGTCTAGCTTTTCTGTTTATATATTTTTTTATTGCACAGTGTACCTACCATCTGTGAGTGAGGTAATGTTAAATCACTTGCAGTTCTTTGTTATTCAGCCACGTGTTTTCTTTGTTTTGGTTTTTTTTTTTCCTGCAAATGATTGAGCGTCACCTGTACTTAGACTGCTGATGCTGCAGATTTGTTTAAATTAAATTGTATTTCTTAAATGATTTACCATAGCCATCTGTCATTCAGTGTGAGCTGTGGTTTTCACCACAATCGCATATATTTTCAATGATGTGGTTAACCAAGGTAGTGCAAATAATACCAATCAATGGTTTGACTAACATTATGTGCGGAGAAACTGTCCTGTATGAGCTATATGATGACAGCAGATTTACCTAGCGTTAAAACATTTTGACTCGTACTACATCTTTATGTGGTAACAGGCCTATTTATTATTAATAATAATATTATACATGAGTATTTTAAAATATTTTGTACAGAAGAGAATGTTTATAAAACAAAAAATCCCAAAAAATAATATTGGGTTCCATTTGTGAATTTGTATATTGTATCTTTTAATTTTCAGGAGTAGTTTAATTATTTATCTACTTCAGGGTAAAATATGAAATGTTTTTGTTTTACAGGAATGGAAGCTAAAGTATATAAATGCCAATTACTCAAAGATCTTTACTGAAAACTTTGTTGAACAGGTAAGAACACTGTATTTATAAAGCATTAGGTAAAATCTTTATTGACAAAGTAAACAGTGAATTTTTTAATTACATTATGAAATTTGATTGTATGTGTTAGTTTTCCGAAGTAAAGACGGAATATTACGTACAAGGAATAAAAGGATAAATCTATAGATGTGTCAGTGGCGGATCCAGGGGGGGGCGATCGCCCCCCCTAGCAGGGGCTTCCTGCCGACAGCTACACACTGTGCAGGTCCGTTCAGCAGTGACAGTGTGCTGCCCGAATGCTCTGATTGTGTTTTAAACACAATCAGAGCAGCGGGGCAGCACACTATCACTGCTGAACGGACCTGCACATACTGTGCAGCCGCCGGCAGCCTTAGAAGTCGGAAAGGGGGCGGGGCCTAAATCGCCTCCCCTACATCGCCCGGGGTATAGTAATTTCCTAGATCCGCCCCTGAGATGTGTGAAGGGTAGATTGAAAGTTTTGGACTAAACATAGACGATAGACACACAGCCACATGGTCACTAGTAGATATATAGGAATATCCCATTGGTAAGTTCAAAGCAGCTTACCAATAACTTCTAATTTTCTAATGCTGTGTTTTTATGAAGAAGGTGTTTTCCTTGTGCATTAGCATTGTGTTTACAATTTATGGTGCTAGTGTTTGTATCTTACACAAAACCCAATATGCGTAATGTATTGTTTTAACAATAAATAGATTTGAAAATTGTTACTTCTATTTAAAGAACATGTAAAATGTGGAAGTGCTTATCATCTATCCAGAGGTACTGTATTTGTCTTTGTAGAAATAATTTTTTTATTGATAGAAGTACTGTAAATAAACGTTATTGATAACATGTCTGCCTATCTATCTATCTAGTACCGTGCTTAGCATTGTTACCTCTCAGCACTGTGGGTTCTTTTCCGACCAGGGCACTATTTGTGTGACGTTTGTATGTTCTCATTAGAACATGTTACCTTGTGAAATATAAATAAGTTGAACACTCGAGAAGAACGGTAAGATGCGAGTCTCCACGATGATTGCGTGCTGCTTAACATGTTGGAACTATATAGATCAGAGGTGTCCAACTCCAGTCCTTAAGGGCTACCAACAGCTCATATTCTCAAGATTTCTTTATTCATGCAAAGTTAAGTTCATCTATTTGGCTGGGTCAGTAATTATCCCACCTGTGTTCTGAAATTCTGAAAACATGAACTGCTGGTAGCCTTTGAGGACTGGAGTTGGACACCTCTGATATAGATAAAGGTTATTGAAATACAAAAGTTTTTTTTGCCAAGTTAAAAGATTGTAATTGTATATGATTTTGTCAAATGTTACTATTTTGTCATTTACAGCCATGCCCAGATGTTTTTTGGTTTCCAGTTTTTTCTGAACAGGCCTGTGATGAGCTGGTAGAGGAAATGGAACACAATGGCCAATGGTCTGGCTCAAAGCACAGTGTAAGTAGCCACGCTACGTAAAGCTAGTGAAGATTACAGTAAGTTACTTTCTAAACCTTCATATACATCTGAAACCATGCGATATTATGTAAATCTATATTTTCACCATTCACTTGGAGCTTTAATCAATGTTATGTTTTCTTACTCTGACATTAGGATGTACGAATTGCCGGAGGATATGAGAATGTTCCAACAGATGATATTCACATGAATCAGATTGGGATGGACGGTGAATGGATTCACTTCATTAGAGAATTCATTGCTCCTGTAACACTGAAAGTATTTGCTGGCTATTACACAAAAGTAAGAACCTCTTTTTAAACTAGTAATCACACACACATGCAACCCTTCTGCTTCCTTCTGTGTCACCTCACCTGAGCTGTTCATTAGTCCCTGGCCTAGTCCATGTGCCTTGTTGCTTTACATGATTCCAAGAATATCAGTGGGGTTAGAGGCAGAACTGAAATTGCACTACTCTCCAAATCATGATCCTGCAATGACATGATACATACACTTTTAACTATAGAGAAAATACAAGGACACAGGCAAAAAAATAAACACAGTACATATAGAACATTAAAGATCATCAAGTCATACTAAAATAAACATACACTATGCCTCTATAATCCTTACTTAGTAATGCCATTAACTTGGTGGCAATTAGCAACAGTTATTAAAAAGGAATGCTATACCCCTGTGGTATATTATAAAGGTATTATTTTTAGCTCCTGAGTTCCATATTCATTATAACCATACCTGGCCTACAATTCCATTCCCTTATACAAGTCACAGACCTCCTCGGTGACCGGCCCTTAGCCCAGAGCCGTAACGTCGGCGGTGCGGGCGGTGCGGCCGCCTAGGGCGCAAAGCCTAGTAGGGGCGCAACACCCGCCCGCCCATTACATCCCCGATGGCGTGGCACCGCAGGACTACTTTGAATACAGCAGCGCAAGGAATAGGGTGCCGGCTTCCTGCTCCTGCAGCGTCTTGATGTACAAATAATGACGTCAGGACGCTGTCAGAACACAGGCGACGAGGAGCCGGCACTGAAGGAAGAAGATGACCGAAGAAGTACGGTTAGTACTGCTGTGCTGGTGAGAAGAGGGGGGAGGGGAGGAGAGGAGCGGAGAGAGGGGTCTGTGAGAGAGGGGTCTGTGAGGGGAGTCTGATATATTGGATGCAATACTACATGCAAAAGACAGTTTACAGACAGTATTGTTCGGAAAAAAGCGGGAGACATTACAGGTGGAAAATGGTTGAGTACTACAGGAAAAGGGAATGAAGCCAGGTAAACTGGTACATGGGAAACAAGTACAAGTTCTACAGCAGGAACAGTAAACGGGTAAGGAGAATGGCAGCATAACAAAAACAGATAGAGCAGAGGACAGCTATAGGAAAATAAGGAAGTACAGGCATATGGGGTCTATGATCTGGAATGCTTGGTATAAAGGTTTTTCCCATAATCTGGAGCACTGCACATAAAATCTACTAAACACATTCTAAAAGTACCCATCTTTATCCCACTCTGACCCAAGCAATATCCTCCTCCATAAATTGCACACCACTGTAAGACTCTTGGTGATGTCATATCTGTGTATATAAATTTTTTTCTCAATCGCTTGGCCACACATGGAGACTGAAAGTGCAATATATACAAACTCATCTGAAAATGATGCATGGACCAGAACTAAGGCTCCCATGAGTTTGAAAACTAAGACACCAGTATGGCATAAAGCTTGTTCAAACCACTATTAAGATGTCCCAGCTCCCCTCTATATTTTTGGCGTTAGATGCAATTCAGTAGTTATAAGCTTAACTAACCCTGTCAACCCAAGTGCATTAACAATCTGAATTGTATAACAATAATCATTCCAAGTAAAAGGAGATTTTCACCCAAAGTAAATATTTAATATTATCCTTCTAGCTACCAACCAGCAGAACTTCAGGGACCAAATGAATAGGTCCACCACTATTTGGGAATTCTACCCCCTCAGTCACCTCTGTAACACGTTATTATCTTAATGCAGGAGAATTTTAAGATGTGTTAAAACCTTTGGCTTGTTGGTTGCCAGAGCTGTAACTAAGGTGGTGCGGGCGGTGCCGTCGCCCAGGGCGCAAGCTCAAGTGGGCGCAGCAGCCGCCCACTACCTGGCTCTATCTACAGGCTTTTACTTACCCACACTGACAGGAAGTTTGGCATTTGGAACGCAAACTTGCGTTCCAAATGCCGAACTTCCTGTTGGTGGAACGCACATGCGTTCCACTGCGGGTAAGTGAGTGATTTGACAATCGGACCATTTCTCTTATCTCTGCAGCTGGAACAACAAGGAAAACTCCAGCGTCCGTTGGCCAAGGAGTTAACATGACGCTTAGAATCGTTGTGCACGAACCTTCATCTATTCTTATCCCTGTGCAGGGCGGCTTTCGTTTATAAATTCAGCCCTTATTTGTGTCTCTGATTTAATGGGTCACTAAACAGTAAAAGTATAGGCTCTGAGGTTGTGATAACTGCAGTCACACATATATATTTATATTTTGTATCTGGCCATTATTGGAGAGAGAGAGAACAAGTTGCTGAGCAGGTTAGGGTCATTGATATTGAGGATACTTTTCTGCACCCAGCTAGGTGGTGAAAACACGGTGATTAAAATGTTGAATACATTTTGAGGTGTCCTATCGAGTGACGCTGGGGGTTCACAGTACAACAATTATATTACTTACATTGAATACTTACACGCTGCAGACACCTGCAATGCTGAGTGCCAGATCGTGATCATCTCTAGTCCACGCTGTTTATGCTACATAGAATTCAGACAATTGGCCGAACGCACATATTTGTCCAAATTGCCCACAGTGCCAGAATCTGCCCATTTAGGGGCAAATTTTCAACTTTGTTAAATCCCTTATTCACTGTTTGAATCCCAGATCTCCCTCTCTCCCTCTCTCCCTCTCTCCTGTAAATATGTTGGTCCACCTGCGCAAATTAAGGCCATCTCTCCACCCACAGGTACCTTGAATGCCACATGCTGCAACCCCTAAAAGTAACTGCCTATTAAGTCACTCAGGCAACAGCAGTTACAAAGTACTTTTGTTGTACTACATAAATGCCAGGCATTACAAAGAGTGAACACATAAAAAACAAAACAAAGTGGAAGCGTTACCCATAGCAACAAGATTATAGCTATTTTCTAACACGTACTAAATAAATGATAGTTATAATCTGAGGGGAGGTGTGTCTCTCTCTCTCTCTCTCTCTTGTAAATTAATGACACTTAATGGAACAAACACCTTCTTTAGGAATATTTATTAAATGCTAGTTATTTAAATTAGATTTTATTGTTCTCTATTGCCCAAAGCACCTTTTTACATATCGCAGTGTTTTGGGGGGCAAAGGAAGGCTACATGGTACAGTGTGATGAAAAGAGCCATTACTATGCCATAATATTAACTGGGGGCATTACTGTTCCATAATATGAATATAATATTAAATAACAGATTTTTGTCAGGTAAGCTATTCGTTAATAATTTTTATTTAACACTTTAAAACTTTTTCTTATAACAATATAGTTTTGTGTATCTCTTTTACTGTTCTTATTTGAGTATTAAGTGCATGAAATATTACAATACCTCTTGGGATATATTTTTATACTTTAAATGGTCATTAGGGCAGACAACTGTGTGTGTGTGTGTATATATATATATATATATATATATATATATATATATATATATATATATATATATATATATATATATATATATATATATATATATATATATGTATATATATAATCATGCATTTGCAAATATGTGTAACAGAATTATTTCAGTAAAGTGCTAGCCACACCCCCACATTAGGTTGGCCACACCCACTTGGCAATGTCACTCCCACTTAGATGGGGGGCGCCGGTGCCCTGTCTCGTCCAGGGCACTAAAATGTCTAGTAACGGCACTGCCTTAGCCACCACACATCCACTGTAATTTATTAGTGGTTAGCACTTCTGCCTCTGAGCACTGAGGTAATGAGTTTGCTTCCCGACCATGGCCTTATCTGTGTGGAGTTTGTATGTTCTCCTCGTGTTTGTGTGGTTTTCCTTGGATGCTCCAGTTTCCTCCCACACTCCAAAAACATATTAATAGGTTAATTGGCTGCTATCAAATTGACCCTAGTCAGTCTGTGTGTGTTAGGGAATTTAGTCTGTAACCTCTATTGGGGCAGGGACTGATGTGAGTGAGTTCTCTGCACAGTGTTGCAGAATTTGTAGCGCTATATAAATGATGATGTACACTATCCCATAGTTCATTTTATCAAATATATTACTTGTTATTTCTATTAAAGACTTAACTAATATTTTTATATTCTTTTCTAAGGGACGTGCAGTACTTAATTTTGTGGTAAAATATACTCCAGAGCGACAAGCTTACCTGAGGCCACACCATGATGCTTCAACGTTTACCATTAATATAGCTCTGAACACAAAAGACACAGATTTTCAGGTAACTTTCCCTTTTGTATGGAAGTCATTTCATATTGAATACTGTCCACTAAATATCATCTTTGTAGGTGGAAGACAGAATCCTGTATAAATACGGTATGCGGCAACATGAAGGATGTTGGAATGCTCTAAAACAATGGAATACAATGGTTAATGTTTCTGATGCTGGAGATAAATGGTTTACAGAATCTCTACTATTTTCCACTGCTTTTTAACAGTACCACTTTTCAGGACTATACCACAAGATTTAGATTGAACATATTGTTTGACAAACACTACACTCCGCACTTGGCTGATGTAAATACATACATTCCCAACATTTGTGTAAGTGGCATTGGGATGGTGAGACAGCACTCTCACATTCGTGACTGTCCCACCTAAATCGGGACAGTTGGGAGGTATGTACTGTGTATAATGGATACATTAGCCACACCCACTCAGTGTTCTGTGCAAGTGTTAAATGTTTAGATGTACACATCGTGTACATTGCCTTCTACAATGCACACCTGAATATACCATGTATCTAAAGAAAGAATAAGTCTAAAACTAAAACGAAAACAAATATGAAAATAATTGAAAAACTAGGAGCAATTACTCAGTGGGAATAAAGGAGTGTTTTGAGTGTATTGAAAATATTTAGAGCCCACAATGTATTTGAGTAATAGAGAGGAAGATGTTTTTACTTATAATGCATTATTGGAAGGTTGATTCCATTGTACTCTTGCTGCTGTTACTCTGTTTAAGAGCTATGGGCTGCTTTCTGCATTGAAAATGATTCAGTGCAAGTCAGCTCTCAGCTTACATTAACAGGTAGGCAGAGACTGTGGGGGAAAAATTGGAAAAACTTTTCCTGTATGCGAGTTGTATTTTCATTAATGGTGTGGGAAGGGTTTCGCAAAAGGTAGACCCTATTCCTTTAAGTTCATAAGTTGGCAAGTGATCACTGTGTTGTGAACAAAGACACTCTCCTTAATATTTAACAAAAAGTAGTTATTAGTTGCCGTGGAGCATAGTTAAAGCATGGCACTATATCCGTGTTGGGTAATAAGCTTCCCGGTGAGCCTTCACCTGTGTCCTCCAGCCAGTTGCTCCTGATCTAACGTATTCTCTGCTTATTCTTCAATGTTGGTGCATTTGATGGCCAGACTGGGTCTCAGGGCATGTGGGGAAATTTTGGAGCATGCAGGAGGTATGACTGGAATTTCAAGCAAGTGAGGGGCATGTGGGGGAAGGAATGATGGGAGTGTGCCAAGGTCATACAACATTTAAGTCTTTTTCTATTTTATAATTTTATATTTGATAAGCCTAAATCATGCCTTAGAAAACTAAAAATGTTTGCTCTTAAACTTTAATCTTCTTGCAGGGTGGAGGATGCAGATTTTTCAGATACAACTGCTCTATTGATGCACCAAGGAAAGGATGGAGCTTTATGCACCCAGGCCGTCTCACACACTTACACGAAGGGCTTCCTGTTACCAACGGCACCAGATATATCGCAGTGTCCTTTATTGATCCCTAAACTTTGGCAAACTCCTGGACCCATCGGCAAATATTTGGCTTTTTAATTTTTTTTAATAGGTTTTTATTTATAGAAGTTTTTCCAGATCAGAGTATTTACTACTGTTAGTAAAATATAACACAAAAGAAAATGGTGTATTGGCAACTATAAAATATGCATTATTTCATAGGATAAATCACTTGCTTTACCTGTATTGTAGAACTACCAATCTCAGAATTCTTAGATAGCTACATTCTGGCTGGATGAATGAGGGTTTAGTGAGTTATAATAAAACATACACTTTCTGGTTTTCCCTACAATGTAACCCGATAGTAAAACATGCTTCTCATTCCCTTTTGGGATTAAAATAGTTTTTTTTACCAGTGGTACTGGACTAAGTCATCAAAATCCATTGATGTTCTTCATTAAAGCAGACTTGTCACCTACACTCGGTAAAGGCAGTCAATTTCAACCTATCAATTCGGTAGGAACTACTGACAGTGCCTCATACCTTAGTGATGTCACTAGCTTACTAGTGCATATATAGGTTAAATATAAGTTTAGCCAAAAACATGACTCTTATGTGACTGGTACACAGGAAACCATAATCATTCCTTTTAAGCAAACAATAATGTACATTAGAAATGCAGGGAATAATCCTTGGTATAAATATGCATTTTAAATCTTTTTAATCTAAATTATGTATTGTTCAAGTTATTTGCACTACAGTCTGTTTTTAGATTATTTTTTGGGGATCTGAGACGTCACAAAATTTGAATCTGCAATCAAAAAAATTAATTTGCTACAAAAAGGTGTCAATGTAGATATATTATTTAACGTGGCAAATAGTATTGTTTTTTAATAACAGAGAAAAAAAACATGATCTACCATCAAGTATTTTGTACAGTGATTTACTCTAGCAATATTTTTTAGGAGTTGCCTTTAGACTTAATAGTCAACGAATCCCTGTGTATTGCAATGAACATGGGCAGATTATTTCCCAAATTATCATACCCTGACAAATTGTTAGAATAGCAAAAAAAGTACAGGAGTTACAACAGAGAACAATTTACAACGGGTTAAGGCAATATGTGTCTTTGCTGCTATTGTGGAACTACAAGCCCCAGCAGTTGCATAATGCTGGAGAGCCACATATCGCTTACCTCTGGCTTAGAATGTATTTAGAAAAGGCTGATATAGTACAATGTCTTAATTGTATTTACTTTTGCCCTGAATATTTTTATTTCATTGATTTTTTTTTTTATTATTTTTTTATTTTTTTTTGTAATACAGCATGTAGACCCATAAGATCATAAAAATCTAACCCACGTTTTTATTTTAATATAAAAAACTACTACAATTTATTACAGTATTATTTTTGGGCACCATTATTATTCTAGTTAAACAAAGTCAAAACGTGCTTCCTGAGTTTTGGTAACCAATCAGCAAAAAGTTGTTAATTGAAGAAGTAAACAGATTTCGGTGAGTGGTGGTGGGTGTGGTTAAATAGAGCAATTGTTACAATAAATTATGTAACGTATGAAGCATGGTCTTCTGAAACCAGCCTTTGCCTATAGTCACCTGTTAGGGATTTATTATAGTGTTTAGGCCCAGCATTGGTCAGCAGGCTAATCCATGATTGGGTGATGAGGTCTTATTGCAAATAATCGTCCAAAAATAGAGCATCTAATGACCTTTGTACTCTATTGCAGTTGGAGATTTCAGCAGTTACACAGAGAGCTGATGCTGATGTCATGTTTGGCCTTTAAGCAACTAAAGCATACTTGCCAACATTGGCAAGTGTTCTCCTGGGAGGTCTGGGGGGCAGGTGGGTGTGTGGGGGCGGGGTTCGAAGAATCGCGTTACAATGACGAGCGCACAATGTCACCAAACCCCGCCCTGTCTAATTGACTGCGCTGCCCAGGATTGGGGAGAATTGCCTGCTCTCCCGGGAACCGGGGAGGACTCCCAGAAATCTGGACATTCCGGGAGAGTGGGCAACTATGAACTAAAGTGCATTTAAATATGTGTCTGCAGATTCAGTGTAACTGACAACTTTCCCTCTTTACAAATAATGTCTTGTATTCTTGAAACGCTAAGTGCCTTTTTTATCACCTTTCCTCAGGAAAGTATAAGTCAGCTGGATGCAGTCACCTTTTCAGCTGACATGTTTTTTACATATTTAAAAAAAAAAAGTATTCATTGTAAGAAGGGCAATCAGAATTTAGAAACATTTGTGCATTTTAAAAATGTGCTGTGTAATTAAAGAAGTTTTATGAATATTTCAATTTACTTGAATTGTATGTGGAGCCTGCTGTTAAGCTTTAATTTTTTGTCAATCAAGGTGATCTCTTTTTAAAAAAACAAAAAAAAAACAAAACCAAATCAGATAATTCATATGGTGCATTATATGCAAATATAACAAATTTGTTTTTTTGCAGTACTTGAAGAGAACAACCTTTAATGTCAATGATGTCAAAAAATTTTTGATAAATAAAATGTTTATTTAAAATGTGTCCATTTTCTCTTTATCTTATAACCGACCCTTTAAACGCAGCAAGTAGAGTATTTATTTACTAAAGTGTGCAATATACATACCATTGTCACAACACATCACAACTTCTCAAATATCACTAGTAAGCATTGCAATTGATTTTAATTGTAATGAATGTTTCAGGTAAAAGCCATGGCATGGAATGGTCTATACTATAAGGTGCAATGACTGTGACATTATTTGCATATGAAAACGGTAATAAAATATTTTCTTATTCAAACTTATATATATATATATATATATATATATATATATATATGACTTCCTCTATGGAACTGGCAATGCTTGTTGTTGAGAAGACCTCAATATTCAAAATATACAAGAATTTTAAAGAAATAGAAGGGATTTTATTTTAGTTTTAGTATATCATAATGTCTCTGTTTTGTTCTATTTTAAAGTCCCCTTAAGAAGTCAACATTCATGAAATAAATTGCGTAAAGCTGTCAAGTTTTTCTAGGAAAATTTAGTATTTTGGATAATTCCTCTTGTTGGCTACCTTTATTTTTATTTTTCAGTAAGGTTTCTGGGTAGAAAACACCTACACTACACTTCCAGACAGGGCAACACAGCAGTTTCTAGGTGTGATTCTGTCAGCATTTGCTTAAATGGTGGTCTTAAATGTAGCCACTCCCGCAATGGAAAACTTATTTATTTTCTTACTCTACACCCAGATGTTGATAAACCAAGCTAGTTACTGTAGACATCGTCTTTTGCATTTTGTCCATGCTTTAACAGAGCATTAGTAATGTGGTCATTAATTACTCTCAAAGCTTTTCTACAACATAGTCTGCTATGTTCTTAATGAGCTTTAATACAGAACTCCATTGTATTCTACTGAATGTTAATGCTTCTGAACACTGCAGGCACCGTAGAAATTGTGACAAATATTCGCTTTGTGTCAAAGTTTGTCTCTGTGTACAGGTCAAGAGTTTGCCCGACTCAGGAGCTGTGGGAGCCCAAGGCTGTCCCATTTCTGAAGCTTGTGAGCTGTGGTCATTGGCACTGGTGAATGGCCACAGTAATAAAAAAAAAAAAATTGCTGGTTTCTTATCACTGGGCTTGCTGACACACATGCAATATGTCAGCAGTCATGTGACATGAAAGGGGAAGGTCTGCCCCAAATTGCATTACAGACGGAGATGTCCATTCAGTTCTCTGTTCTAGGAAAAAAAATTGGACCTGACCGCCAATTTGTCGGTGCCTGTGTCCTATTGGGTGAATGATGTGTGGTAATGAAGATGATGTGTAGGATATATGATTCGGGAGCAGATGGAAGGAAAGAAAAAAAGGGAACAGTTAGTGCAAAAGTGTTTGCATGTCATAATTAAGGCATATATAAGGATGAAGAATTTTGAATGTTCTGATGGGTTGAGCTTAGTGGATCAGGGTCATTCATATGAAGTGTCTCATTTTGCACCCACATGCAAAAGTGTGAATTCATTTAGTGAGACAAGATATTTAAATTATATTTAAGGCATGGAGATGCACATTTATGTAGAAAATCCTTGGTTTGCGAACATCTACAGAGAATTTTACTGTTCTTGAGAGGTGTTTTTTGGAATTCTGGGCCTTATTTATCACCTCTCTTGTATAAACTGGGTAAAACAAAGGTACCCCCTTTCTTGTAGACTTTTTTTTGTTTATAAGGCAGTGGAGAGCAAGGCACATGGAGTAGAACAGAAGCTGGCCTGTTCCTCTATAGATATAGTCTGAAACTAACAACTATCTCTGTATTTGTACAGTTTCAGTAATACTGAACTTACACAAAATACCAAGTCTTAGCCACCTTTACTAAAATAAATTCAGCATCTACAGAGAAAGTGTATTCTTAAAACAAAACGGAGTGTCCAATAAATATTACAGGCTGTGTGAGTCTACAGATCTGAAAAGGAGACTTGTAACTGTTCATTAAAATAATCAATCTGTCCTCACATGTGGTCAGCTATTCCTTGGAAAGTAAGAAACTTAGTCACACCCAATATCTAATTGAAAAATCATGTATTAACCATACTTGCCTACTCTTCCAGAATGTCCTGGGTACTCTTGAATTCTGGGTAGTTTTCTCAGACTCGCGGGAGAGCAGGCCTTTCTCCTGCATCCTATCCACTTCCTTGTGAATAGATGGGAGCCTCCATGATGCGATTAGCGGGGAAACACCTAATTTGGCGTGACTCGCCGCGTCCAACCCCCTTCCGTCCTCACACTTCACTTCTACTCCAGGATCTTCTGGATGGAAAGAGTTGAAAGGTTGGTAAGTATAGTGTTAACTTACACACAAAATACACTTGAAATGAAATCATAGCATTCCTTAATATACTACTATATTATTCATTAGCTATCAGTGGTTTAAAATAGACCACTTTCTATTTTTTCACTGGGATGCCATTTGCTCTTTCCAGGCGCTTTATACAGAAAGTGCATTTCCACCCATTTAAAACAGAAGGACACAAAAAGCTGATATTTTTATGTGTTGGTAGCAGCAGTAGTTTGAGTGCTCCAGAAAGTGGCCCTGTGAAGCACTTATATGGAGGCACTCTATAATGTCCACAATGATATAATACAATGCCAACGTTTATTGTTTTTTATTTAAACAATCCAAAATATATATTGTTTGTAAAATTTCAATAAAATATATAGTGAAGTAAAAAGTGACAAAAGCCTATAATAGTGAATTAAAAGTGATTGAAACAACATTCTTTTGGGTTCCCAATTGTATGGAAACAGAATGTATTCTTATGCAAAGGATCTTGTTTGTTATAGTTGTTCTGAACATTGTCATTAAACAATCATTCACATGGCTATTGTCTCTTATTATTATTATTTTTTTTTAGCAAGAATTAATGTCTCCTTAAGTGATCTATTCCCTGCATAGATAGTCATAAAATAGTGTGTGGAATTAAAGTTCTCTGTGTATTATAACATTTTAGTTTTAATAATATTTTCACCCCTATTATGAGTATATACCCCTCTAGGCATGATACCAAAATCTACTGTCTAGAACAGGGGACGGCAACCCTCAGCACACGTGCCAGATGTGTCCATGGACCAGTTTGGTCTGGCATGCTGGAGCTCTGCAGCTGAATAATATTGGCGGCACAACAATGAGTCATAATATGAACTGGGGTCACAACTATGTGGCATAATTTGAACTGGGGGCACTGCTGTGGGGCAGAACATGAATATTTACTATTAACGTTATCATGATAGTAGTTGTACATGTACATATAAAAGTGTTTGAAGTGGAAACTTAGAAGTGGTAAAATGGAAACTAAGTGAATAGAATTTGATAGTTTTACAATCAAAGCAGTACAACCAGTGACTGTAAAGCTAATAATAATATCTAAATATATATATATATATATATATATATATATCACACACACACACACTTTATGGACAAAAGTATTCGAATGCTTGACCATTACACCAACAGGGACTGTAATGTCATTGTATTCAAATACATATACTTTATGAAGTTGGTCCCCTTTTTTTGCAGCGATAACCGCTTCCACTCTTCTTGGAAGGCTGTCCACAAGATGTTGGAGTGTTTCTGTGGGAATTTGTGCCCATTCATTCTATAGAGCATTTTTGATGTCAGGCACTGATGGCCGAGAAGGCCTGGCTTCCAATCTCCGTTCCAGTTGATCCCAAGAGTATTCAATAGGGTTGAGGTCAGGGCTCTGTGCGGGCCAGTCAAGTTCTTCCACACTGAACTCCTCAAACCATGTCTTTGTAGTCCTTGCTTTGTGCACTGGGGCACAGTCATGTTTCATGTTCTAATAGAAAAGGGTCTTTTCCAAACTGTTGCTACAAAGTTGGAAGCATAGCATTGTCTAAAATGACTTGGTATGTTGGAGCATTAAGATTGCCCTTCACTGTAGATAAGGGTCTAGTCCAAACCCTGAAGGACAGCCCCATACCAATATTCCTCCTCCACCAGACTTCACAGTTGACATACAGTCAAGCAAATAACATTCTCCCGGCATCCACCAAACCCAGATTCGCCCATTTGACTGTCCCACAGAGAAATTTGTAACTGTCCCACAAAGTGATTTGTCACTCCACAAAACACATTTTTACTGCTCGACAGTCCAGTGTCACTGTGCTTTACACCACTCCATTTGATGCTTAGTATTGGTCTTGGTGATGTGAGGCTTGCATGCAGCTGCTTGGCCATGGAAACCCATTCCATTAAGCTCCCGCTACACAGTTTTTGTACTTACATTAATGCCAGTTGAAATTCGGGATTCTTCAGCTATGGAATCAGTAGAGTGTTGGCGACTTATATGCACCATGCACCTTAGCAGTTGTTGACCCCGCTCTGGGATTATGCGTGATCTTCCGCTTCGTAGCTGAGTCGCTGTTGTTCCTAAACGCTTTCATTTTCTAATAATATCACTTACACTTGACCGTGGAATATCCAGCAGGGATGAAATTTCATGAACCGGCTTATTGAAAAGGTGGCATCCTATCACAGTACCACGCTTGAAGTCACTGAGCTCTTTAGAATGACCCATCTTGTATCACAAATGTTTTCAAATGGAGACTGCATGGCTAGGTGCTTGATGTTATATACCTCCGACAATGGACTCACAATATGCAGCCAATGCAGGTAGTTAAAATGAATCAATATGCACAAATATTTAGGGTGCATATAAATGGGAGTAGTGCTGGAGTTAGGAAGAGAAATATTGGGACCTAGCACCGTTTGTGAAAGTTTTGTGGGTGACCATCATTCAGTGTGCCAATCGTGCAGAATGGGTTGGAAGGAATGAGTTAACTTTTTTTTTTTTTGCACTATTAAGAATTAGGATAAGAATGTACCGGCAGCTACACAGTCTTCGAAGAGCAAAGCGAGGACCTCTGGACCAGTAAGTAGATATGCATCACTGTCCCTCTTCCAACCCCCAACCTCGACAAGATTTTGCTATGCTCCCCAATCATGGTTATACGATTCTCAGGGGATTTCTATCAGTCAGTGTTAGCACTGACCTTCCCAAGGTGCGGAGTCTAACGAACCCCCGGTCTTCAAAAGGAGCTTCCGCAAGGCAGGTTGTATTTTGCTGCTGGAGGTCCACGTGTCTCGGACCTTTAGGTTATCCCACTGATGTGATATGTGATAAATGGTAGGTAAGAGAACAAGGCTGGACTAGGGAGAGCAGACTCTGAAGCGATAGTGTTGTACAGCGAGGCAAAGCAGGATTTCGTTATCTGAAGTGGTCCAGCACACACGGAAGAATCCTAAGCCTTAATCAGTGGATCACTGGGGCAGATACGCTGAAGAAACACCACACACAGTGGAGTCGGTCAGTATGGATAGCCGGGTCAGATCAGAGGAGCTCAGGTAGCAGAGTGGATTTTCAGAAGCAGGGGGTCTACCAAGTCAAAGGGTCATACACAGGGAGACACCAGAATTCAGCACAAGGGTACACAGGGAGAGGCCAAATGTCAAGTGGTAATTTGTTACTCTGACACAGCTGCAGTGTCAGGGTGAGCTTTATATACTCTGTATATGCCACCTGCCAGCCTGGATCATATGACCATGCAAACCAGGAAGTGCTGACCTGTACACAGAGGCAGAGGAATAAGTAGCCCAGGAGCAGGAAAGGTTTGTGACAGATGATTGTTTGTGCTCCTTAATATCAGCTTATATGTATGTAATAGTAGATCTAATAGCTACTGTTTCTGGGATGTCCAATCTGGATGTCCCCTACAGATCTAAAGAGCCCACATTCTTTAACACCCAAAGGAATTCCACTGATACTGATGACAAAGTTTCTTAGTAACTTCTCTGCACTGATCACAACTTTCACACTGACAGCACTGGTCATGCGTAAACCGTGTGGCAAACTGTAAGGATTCACAACACTAAATCCAGATGACAGATGTCAGAAAACAATTATTGTGAGGATTTGCACATTAGCTCCAAATGACAGCTACAAACATCTTTTCTCAATTCCTATAATCGGCACTCTGCTAAGAACATAAATCTAGCTAGTCACGTCACATGAAATACTGCATCAGCCCTTAAGTGAAAAGATCAAGCCAGTCACCTGTTTGTAGCCTTTATATGTCCCTCGGTTCTAAAAAACCTTTGCAGGAGCAAAGTTTTATTTTGAATCTCTCTGCTTGTGTTTTAAAGAAGATTTGTTTGGACAAAACTGTTTGACCTTGTCTTCATCCCCATATATTCTATCTTCCCCAATTCCTTGACTTTGGCTTCGTCCAACACTATTCTCACTCTCAAAATCCAAAATGTCCAAATAACTTAATGATTGCGGCAAAGTGTCCAATCTAGGTCAATTAAGGCATGTAGTTTGGACATTGCTTTTATACGATTATTTGTTGTTAATATCTCTGTGATTTCTGGATTTGTTTTTGTTGGACATTGGTTACTTATTATTGCCAACCAACTAGATTGGACACTTTGCTGCTATTATTTGGTTATTTGGACGTTTTTATAATTTTTTATAATTATGTGGATTACCCAAGCTTTTACCGTTTACGATCTTAAATATGTACATATCTATATGTGATCAAAACCCCGATTTTAATATTTCAGTCAAACATCAATTTGGTGTGCTGAAAATTAAGCCTTTTATGGTATTGTTGTATTAATAATAGTATTTTATCTATTTATTACCCTCCTTTGCAGTTATTTTATTGGTTTTAAGGTGTTATTCATTTGCGTTTGCAATAAATTGTAGACCAGTTACAAAATTAACATACCCAATTATTAAAATTTTGGTAGACCGTGGCATGGCTTGTCGGCCATACTGATAGGACGCACCTAATACCACCTCCGTTCTGGACAGGATTAAATCACCTTCCATCAGTGTCAACTGGGCCAATTTTCACTCCAAACAGGTTGATAACAATTGCGAAAACCCTCCTGCATCAAATGCGAGTACCATACCGTATCTGAGCTGGATTTCACGATAAATAATTGAACTGAGGTCTGCTCACCTTGAAAACCGTGGTATGAAGTGTCCAATACAGAAACCTTCAGTGTCTCCTGGTGGGTATAACAGTGAGTGCCCCACTTACTGCCACTGACAGTTGGCTATATGTTTGGGCACAGTGGTCCGGGACAGGTAGAGATATGGTACCCCATCGGCCGAGCAAAATCGTGCACGGAGCACCGCTCCTTCCGGCCTTAGCGCACAGACCATCTACATCAAAGCCTACAGGTGACTTACCTTCTTAGCGACACAGTCCTTGGAGCGACCCTTGTACCGATCAGCCCATGCGCTGGACCGCATTGATTGACTTACAGCCACACTGTTGCGGCTACACCCCAGGCACGGCCAACATAACATCTGAACTGCCAGCTGCAAGTTTAAACCACAAAGTCATGGGTGAATATACATAAGGGCACATTATTTTATGTCCCGTCTCCACAACTAATAAGAGCTTTGCAGGCATCAGGAGTACAGCTCACTGTTGTTGTGGATTACCATCTCACAAGGAAATGCCTCTTTCCAGACTTCTAAGCATCAGCATGTGACTGCTATAGAGGGTGGGTGAGGTTCTTGCCAAGAATGGACTGATTTTACCTTAGCTCCCCACCCATGCTGAGCCATTTACACCGCCCGGGGCGCTGGTTCGCCTATTGTTTCTGAAATATGTCCGCTAACTAACATCATTTTGTATCTTTCAGCTCTTGACTTTTGCATATACCTTCTTGTTACCTTCATCTCTATAACCCAGGGCAATAAGGCTCCTAAAAAAGTGAAATCAAGCTCCATCTCCGGTCCACTTTTTCAAGCCCTAGGCTACAGCCACTACTTCTGTGAAATCTAAGGTTCCAGAGGGAGCAAGTAAGTCCACTTCCTCTCCTTGTCTGAACAAGACTAAAGCTGAGGGGAGTGTTGCCTCTCCCACACATATGAATCCTGGTGGCCTTATTACAGTCAAAACCATGCAGTCTATGTTGGCCACATTTAGATAAGAAATACGCGCAGATATGAGAGCATCACTTAAAGAAATTAAACTTGAGGTGGCTGAACTCGTGAGTCGTACCGGTCACCTGGAGGATAAAATGGAAGAACTGGTCTCCTCCCATAATGATGTAATCACAGAGCATAACAAAGTGGCATCTGAAATCCAGCTATTGTGGGACAAGACAGCCAACATGGAGGACTGATCTAGATTGAATAATCTCAAAATTCGTGACATTCCGGAAACTGTTTCACCATCTGAGCTCTTACCCTTTACAGTCACATTATTCAAACAATTGCTCCTATCAGCATCTGACCAAGACCTGACCATTGATCGAATTCATAGACTCCCTAAACCACGATCTGGCCTGGAGGCTGTAACTAGAGATAACTAACCTCTTGCGAGTTCATTTTTTCCATATTAAGGAGCGTATCTTACAATCGGTTAGTCTAGGATATCCCTGTACAGGAGTCAATGGCCACAGCTAGAGTCAAACTGCGGAATGACTGGTCAAAATGAGACTTGAGTGGTAACTAATAGCCTATAAGTTATTGCAGTTCAGTCTCTTGCTGAACCCTGTTTGCGGCCCCTTGAAAAAGGTCAGTCTGCGAATTGGGTTTAGGTTGTCACTGTTGTAGTCTTCAGAGTTCTGGTTTTACCTGAGCATTGTCACAAGCCGCGGCTCTTTGCCTCCATAGCAACGTCCCGGCCATCGTCATGACGACCGGGACATCACATTTTCGTTTCCTGTGTCCCAGTTGCCTGGGCAAAAACTGAGACACTTTTCCCCTGCTTCTGTCGCACCCGGCCAGCTGTCGAACAGCCAGGTGCGCGCACAGCATACATTTGCAAACTTTAGCTGATTTAGTACAGGTGAGAGCCTGCATCCTCATTGGTCAGCCTAAGTATTTAAGGCAGGGAGGGCTTAGATTCCCTGCCGGTTATAGCGTTCAGACCCTGTCTGCTTACCTGCTCCTGTTTATTGCTGAACCTTGGATTGATCTCTGTGTTTGACCTCTGCCTGGAATCTGGACCTTGGATTGATTGCTCGTTGCCCTGACCTCTGCTTTGTGACCTGGACCTCCTTGTTTGCTGCCAGCCCTGACTATTTGCCTGCACCTGACTACGTATCCTGCTTCAGACCCTAGACCTTGGCTTGTTCCCTACTCCGCTTTACCATCTCTTTTTACCTCGGGCTTCAGTACGTTTATAAGCTTGTACTACTTTGAGCATAAGTCCTGGGGGCATCCAAGTACCTGTGAGCATAATCAGCTCTACAGCTCTCGGAGGAAACCCACGCAAGTACGGGGAGAACATACAAAGTCCACACAGATGGCCATGGTTGGGAATTGAACTTATGACCCCAGTGCTGTAAGGCAGAAGTGCTAACCACTTAGCCACAGTGCTGCCCACCATTGAATGTCTGTTACCAGTGTGAAGGGTGAACTTGCACTCCCAGATTTGCTAAGATATCACTCTGCATGTTTACTAGCCCAATTGAGGGACTGGACTCTCCCACCATATAAGAAGCCTTGGGTGGATTTGTAAAGGGACCTTAGTCCCTCCTTTTCTCTAGAGTATATACTCTGGGTTCCCAGGAGTTTGAGACCATCCAAAGTGGCATTGCCCAGAACCTCAAAGGATTTGTTGGCTATATGGAATAGATTTGTACAAGCATCCCCAAACATCACCCTACCAACTAAAAACTTATGTATGATGGCTCTGGCGAGGCTTATACTGGATATGAATCTGTCCCTATGGAAAGATAGAGGTATTAACTCCCACTTTTGGATTCCCAAGGCTTTCTCTCCTTTTTTACAGTTACAGACTCAATTTCAACTTCCCAGTAAGGAATTCTATAAATATGTACAAATCAGACATTTGATTAATTCCCTTCCAAAACAAGAGATGGTCCATTGTCACTTCCCATCTCTATATCTTTCAAAGCTAACAAAGGGAGACAATAAAGCTGGCATTGCCAACTGCAATGGGAAACTGACCCTAACCCAAGAACAATGGGACGCCATCTTCTTAAACTCCCATCGTATGTCAACATATTTAAACCATACGTAAATGTTCGTAAAATTGGTCAACCACCTATCTCTCACCCCGGCTAGATTCCACAAAATATGGCCATCCCAATCAAAGCTTTGCTGGCGTCGGTGCTCTAGGGTAGGAGAGATGTTTAATATTTTTTTGGTGTTCTCCAAACTTGTAAACATTTTGGGGGCAGGTCTTTGAGATTGCCAATAAAGTTACCAAACAATATAACCCCATTGCTGATTATTTATTGGGTGCATAACCAATAATAAACGAACAACTTATTATTTTGATAAATACCCCTGTTTTATACATGATTTGCACAACTAGAAAGAAACCTACTGAATTAAAATCACGTTCTAGGTATATATACAAGAAAGGCAATTAGGATAATTAGATAAAATCACACTAAGATTAAAGTTAATGAGCGCATAACTATTGTTTTACCTAGAAATCTTAAAGGGAGGGTTACCCTAAGTAATTGCTGCTCTTGCGCCACTGAAGAGAGCGCAGTCCTAAACTACATTCTCCGATAGAGAGAGGAAGAGGGTGGAGGGAGTCAGAAGCAGAGAAACTAAAGGAACAGATAGGCCTATTGCTGTCTGTTTCTTTTTTTTTGCAGTTTCCTTTTCCCCGTTTTTTTATAAAAGCCCTCCACATCAAACATGTCACACTAAAGTGTCAATGGGCATGTCTTGCCTCACTGGTTTTCACTGATTCTAGATAATCTCTAAAGCCTGTGACATCTTGTATTTTCCTGTGTTACAATAATTGAATACAGCATTTCAGAACACATAGCCAGATATTACATTATGTAATGGATGTTTCTGCAGTTTTATCCCTCTCCTCATCAATCATGAATCATTTCCAGCTCTGAAGTGTACAATTTAAAATAATAAATTGTACCTCCTAATATCCTAGTCTGCTTTCAGACAAATATACAAATGCATTTATTTACTGGCTGGGTGACCCTTATTTTCATTCATCTCCAAAAGACATGTTTGCATTATTCACAGTTGTATAAATAAAAGCTATTCTATCATGATAATACAATTACTTTGACATTTTGTGTATTGTTCTTACTGAGCTGATTGTAAGCAACTGTCGATTGTGACATTCCATAAAGCATTTTATGTGTTTTATTTTCAAAGACTGTAAACAAAATTTGTCTTCATAATGCACTGAGTACACACTTACTTTTTGCAACATTAATAAGCCCTATAGATAAGTAATAGAAAAATACATACCACATCTTAAGCAACTTCTTGAATTCATATTAGAACATACTAAGTATTTACAAATGAGCATATTTGTCAATATATTTCCATAAAGTATTCGCCTCTATCTGCAATTGTCTGTGAAATTTTGCATGTGGCAGACTTTGGCCTTCCCCCTTCAATGCCACGCAGCAGAATTAATTAACTGTAGTTCCAGCTTTTTTCATTCCACAAGATGCAATTTTACAGATGGCAAGTGTCATTCCATGAAATGGGAATTTGTTGATATGAGATTTGAGATGTATGAAAAGGTGATGTTGATGAGGCATTTGTAGGTAATTGATCTCTTTTTGAGAGCATTTTCAGTGGTATGTTGGGGGTGGAAGCCTGATTGCTGAGAGCTGAGAATATAGTGAGAGGAGAGAAAGTGAGACAGGCAGTTGTACAACAATCGTTCAAATAGTTTGGAGGCAAACAGGAAGAGAGCAATAAGGTGAAAGTTGGAGAGAGAGAAGCTGGATCGAGAGATGGTTTCTTTAGCATTAGTGAGATGAGCGCATGTTTAATGGTGAGCTAGATGTGGGCATGCAGTTGAAGAGAGGGAGCAGAGAATTTGAGAGGGAATAGGGTAGAGGGAACAAATTGTTAGGAGTGAAAGTGGATAAAGTGGATAGAATTTAGCATGAGGAAATATCTTGTAAAATTGTTGTTGATTTTGTCTTTGAAGTAGGTGACAAAACATGGGCTAGGAAGGAGGAGGAGGTGCAGGTGGGCAGAGATGTGAGTTGAAGGTGGCAAAGAGCCGATGTGGGTTAGACGTAGAGATGCTCACTGACCCCCGTGTTTTGGTTTTGGATCTGGATTACCTTCGTGTTTTGGTTTTGCCAAAACCGCCCTTGCGTGTTTTGGTTTTGTTTAGTTTTGTTTTGCTTTTTTTAAAAAAAAAATTCAATTTTTTGGGCAAAAATAACATAATTTAGGTATTATTTTGTACCTACATTATTATTAACCTCCCTAGCACTAATTTCCAGTCATTTCCATTCAATTTTGACCACCTCATAGGTCACAATATTATTTTCATACACTTTCAAACAAAGATTGCAGCAGTTCTTGCCAGTGATAAGAAAAAGGTCATTGTCATGCCTGGACATAACATCAAAAATCCACCTCTTAAGTGTGGAATTATTTTTACACAAATCCTGACAACAGTTGTCAAGCCACACTCAGTAGAGGTAGGGACCTTAACCATCTAGGATCCTCATCCATGTTACGGCATTTGAAGTAAGTTCATGGAAAGTTCATCTCTCATCTAGATCCCAGCACCTGCAATCTACACCCCTAACACCTTCATCATCAATATCCCCAGAAGCAACAATTGACTGTTAAACAAAAAACCCAATCTTGACCCCACCTCTGTCGCCAACTACCGCCCCATCTCACTTCTCCCCTACGCCTCCAAACTACTTGAGCGGATAGTCTGCTGTCGCCTCACCAGATATCTCTCGGACAATTCTCTCCTTGACCCTCTCCAATCTGGATACCGTTCCCTCCACTCCACTGAAACTGCCCTGGCCAAAGTTACCAACGATCTCCTTTTAGCCAAATCTAAGGGTCACTTCTCCTTACTCATCCTCCTTGACCTCTCCGCGGCCTTTGACACTGTGGACCATCCCCTCCTTCTGCAAACTCTTCTCTCTCTCGGCCTCTCCGGTTCCGTCCATGCCTGGTTCTGCTCCGACCTCGCTAACCGCACCTTCTCTGTCTCCATGTCTGGCTCTTCCTCCACCCCCTCCCCACTCCCAGTAGGCGTCCCCCAGGGCTCTGTCCTCGGCCCTTTACTCTATTCGCTATTCACTTCCTCCCTTGGTGCGCTCATCTCCTCCTTTGGTCTTCAGTATCACCTGTATGCTGACGACATTCAACTCTACATCTCTTCTCCTGATCTCTCTTCCTCCCTTATCTCTCGCGTATCTGACTGCCTCTCCGCCATCTCCTCCTGGATGTCCTCCCGCTTTCTCAAAATTAACATCTCCAAAACTGAATTCATTGTCTTTCCTCCCCCCAAACTCCCCTCCAACCACAACCTCTCTATCGTTGTTAACAACACCACCATCTCCTCTGTTACCCAACTCCGTTGCCTGGGTGTCACCCTTGAATCCTCTCTCTCTTTTGCCCCCCCATGTCCAATCCCTTGCCCAAGCCTGTAGACTCCAACTTCGCAACATAGCCCGCATCCGACCCTTCCTCTCACAAGACGCCACCAAAACCATCATCCATGCACTCATCATCTCCCGCCTCGACTACTGCAACCTTCTCCTCACTGGCCTCCCCCTCTCTCATCTCGCCCCCCTCCGCTCTGTACTCAATGCGGCTGCGCGACTCATCTTTCTCTCACACCGCTCCTCCTCTGCTTCCCCTCTCTGCCTTGCCCTACACTGGCTCCCCATCCCCTACAGAATCCTCTTCAAACTCCTTACCACCACTTACAAAGCTCTCTCCCAGTCTACTGCCCCCTACATCTCCGACCTCCTCACCATTCACACTCCTGCCCGATCCCTGCGCTCTGCCACTGACCGTCGCCTCTCTTCCACTCTCATTACCACTTCCCACTCCAGAATCCAAGACTTCTCCCGAGCTGCCCCCCTACACTGGAATGACCTCCCTCGCTCCATCCGTCTCGCTCCCAAGTTGTGCTCCTTCAAACGAGCACTTAAAACTCACCTGTTCCTTAAAGCCTACCAATCATCCACCTAACCCCTCACCTACTCTGCTCGCTCTTCCCTCTCTCCCCTGGTATCACCGCTCCCGCTTGTGTCTGTTTCGTCCACCCTCCCTTAGGATGTAAGCTCGTTTGAGCAGGGTACTTCTTCCCTCGTGTCTCCACACCTGTTCTTCTGCTCCGTCCTTACTCCATTTGTCTGTCCCGGAGTTTCTGAAGCACTGGTACTTTGTGTTTACTGTTCTGTACTGTTTACCCTGTATGGTTTACTGTTTGTACTATGTACGGCGCTGCGGACACCTTGTGGCGCCTAACAAATAAATGATAATAATAATAATAATAATTTGCAAGAGGAAGCAAGTATGAAACCTGTCACCCAGTCGCAAAGCGGATCACAGATGCCATGGGGACTATACTAATATTAGATCTGCGCCCAATGTCCACTATTAATGCAGCTGGTTTTAGACAGTTACTTGAGGTCTTCTGTCCCCATTACCAAATTCCATCTCAACAGCATTTTACTAGAAAAGCTATTCCTCACCTCTACCAGAAGGTTCATAAAAATGTAATTATTGGGATACAAAATGCCATTCTACCCACTGTATACTTAACCACAGATATGTGGACAAGCGGAACTGGGCAAACTAAAGATTATATGACTGTGACAGCCCACTGGGTTGGTGATTCGCCTTCACCAGCAGGAACAGCAGCAACATTTTTCAGAGGTAGGCTACTCTGTGTATCAGGTGCTTCTGTAAGAGGCATACAGGTGACAATCTGTTACAAAAAGAAAGGCATGTCACTGAAACATGGCTAATTTTGCTTGAACTCTCCTGAGGATATGTCATTTCTGATAACGACACCAATATTGTTCAAGCATTTCAGGGGGGGGGGGGGGGGGATTCCATAACATCTCCTGTTTTGCTCACACAATCAACTTGGTGCTACAGAACTTTAAAAAAAATGACATGCAGGAGATGCTGTTTGTGTCCCGAAAAAATTAGAGTCATTTTCGGGATTCTGCAACAGCATGTAGGAGAATGCAGCAGCTGCAAGAAGACTAGCATTTGAGAGGAATGTACTTTAGTCCAGCAAAGTAGTCACCTGTGAAGAGAATGCAGACATGGTTAGCTTGAGTCAAGTGATTGCCTTAATTATACTTTTTGAGAAGCAGCTAGAGAAATTTTACAGATGAAATAAAACTAAGCAAATGTGCTAACTATATTGTAATTGTAGATCTAGGACATAATTCGCTTTGCCAGGATCCAAGAGCTATCAACCTCTTGTAATGACGTCTACTCCTTCAGTTTCTCTGGCAACTGCTTCTCGGAAAAAACATAGCTTTCCCAAGACAGACACCCAGTGGTGATGCAGATGAGTCGGCACAACATTTTGATATTTGCTCTGCTGTAAAAGAATTGGCCAAAAATCGTGACAGCTTTGCCCTAAAATGAACTACAAATTCCATAAGGAAGGCCATTATCGGCAATTACATCAAAGTACACAGACTTCTATGATGGTGGATTCCAACGGGGAGGAATTAGTATTGTTTGAGGAAGATGTACACAATGATGAGGGTGAATACAATGACAGTGTAGATTGCAGCAGATGCTGAAATCTAGCTAAAAGAAGGGAGTTACCTGATGCTGGTATGCCTGGTAATATTTTGGGTAGAATGGCATCTTGGCAATGTTATGTTTTTCTATAGTAAACTTTCACCTTTTTTAGAGAGGTTTTGTTTTCCTCACTTCTCGCTATGACCTCCTCTTTCGTGAGAATTTCCTACCCCTGTTCTCCAAGACGCAATCGGACCTGACATCCTGGAACCGCCTTATTATTTCGTGGCTGGGCAGGATCATAATTGTCAAAATGAACATACTCCCAAAATGGCTGTACCTCTTCCAAACCCTTCCGGTAGCCATCCCTGCCTCTTTCCTTGCCAACATCCAGAAGGCACTCGCCCACTTTATTTGGAACCATAGGCCTCCTAGAGTCTCAACCAATATCTTAAATCGACCAATCCATGGAGGAGGAAGAGGCCTTCCCGACATCAAATTATACTATTTGGCATCCCACCTTTTGCAAATTGTTGTTTCCTACGCTCCCTCTGGCTCCACTGCATGGCTTGATATAGAATCGGCCCATCTAACCCTGCCCGATCTCTCCTCTCTCTGGGGCATATCACCTGCCCGTCGTTCCCCTGCTATTAAAGCACTGCCTTCCATCAAATTTGATGCTATGCTCTGGGACTCCAACTCCTTCAAACTAAAACTTTCAACTGCAATATCTCCTTTAACCCCCATCTGGCATAACCGGTGTTCCCTCCCGGATCTGCCTCCATGATCCACCGTAACTGGTCTCGTGCAGGGCTTAAATTTCCAGTAGATTTTTCCAAACAAGGCCGCTGGCTTTCGCTAGAGGATCTCCAATCCCCATCCCAAATCCTCAGCCCCTTTGAATTCTTCCAAATTAATAATTTCTTGTGATCCCTGCCACCAACCTATGTTCTAAGGGACCTTACTCCATTTGAATCTCTTTGTAGAAAACATCCCTTGGACAAGGGAATGATTTCTCAAATATATAGCATTCTTCTCACTTCTGCCCTTCCCTCTTCAAACCCTCATGAAGACGAGTGGGAAAAGGACCTTGGTCCTCCCCCGGATGAAGAGGCTTGGGAGGACATGAGACTGGGGATAGCTAAATGCTCTATATCAACTAAACTCAAGGAAACCTCTTACAAAATTTATTACCGTTTGTATTACACTCCCACAAGACTCCATAGAATGTTTCCCTCTTCCTCGCCCTGCTGTTGGCGAACTGTGGCCAAAGGGGTACGATGTTTCATATTTGGTGGTCTTGCCCGATTATCACCACCTTCTGGGATTCAGTCCATAGTTTCCTAAATACCCTTTTTTAAGCCCCCATCCCGAAAGATCCCTGGATATTTATTTTATGTTACCCTCCCCAAGACCTGGACAAATTCTCCAAGAAATGAATTGCCCACATCCTGACAGCAGCCAAATCACTCATAGCCCTTAATTGGAAAAATACCTCGGCTCCATCCCTTTTGGCTCTCAAGAGGCAGATTTGGCACGAGGCCACGTCTTCAGTCAAGTCTGGGCTCCATAGCTAGCCATGGAACACACCTTCCCCCCTCAACACTCCGCATCCTCCGACCTGACCCATGTGCGATGACCCTAACTCTTCCCGACACATATCTCCCCGTCTGCTATAGGCTCAACACACCCTAATTACCCTCTAAATATTTACAGTGCTTATCATTGTGGTCCTACCCCCTCCCCCCCACAATCCCTTTTGTTCCTACACCCATTTTATATTACTCTTTAAAAATGTTAAAAATGGTAATTTTTGGCTAAAGGTTTCCTAATATGCGATACACCACAATAACTGTTGTGATTTTACTGTGTATGCTACAGTCTTATCGTTTTGCTGTCTGTATTTTCTTGATTGACCACTGAAAATAAAAAAATTATAAAAAAAAAAAAGGTACAAGCTTTTTATTTACATTTTTGTTTATCTGACTTAAAAACACTATGCACTTGAACATAGGCTTTAGTACATGAGGTAGAGGAATTAGTATCATTGTGGCTGAGACTGTAGAGTGACAACAACAATGTCATTCCTCCTGTTTCTGTATGAACTATGGTACAGTACAATGTCACTGGAGACTTTTAAGAACACTGACAGCCCTATTATTACAATTTCTGTTTCAGCACTGAACCCTGCCACCTCTCCTGTTTCTGAGTGAGCTATGGTACAATAAAATATAACTGCAGATTTAGACTAAGCCAGGCAGGCCTATAATTTCTATTTCAGCAATTACAATTAGCAATGGAGCACTCGTCTTTGGATGTATATTAGACCCTACACTTATTAGTGCAAATTCAGAAAAAAAGCCTGCAAGGACATGTAGATTACTATTTCAGCAATGACCAAATTACCAAAGCAGCTCTTCTATAAGGGTGTATATTAGACCCTACACTTTGCAGTGCAAAATTAGAAAAAAACAGTGCAATGACTGGGATATTAGGATTTCAGCAATGACCAAATGACCAACGAAGCTCTTCTATAAGGGTATATATCAGACCCTACACTTTGTATTGCAAATTCAGAAAAAAAGCCTGCAAGGACTTGTATATTTATAATTTGTATTTCAGCAATGACAAATTCAGCAATGGAGATTTCTCTAACACTGCTACCACCCTCCTCTTTCTCTTCTATCTCTTTGCCTGCCAAACTGCTCTATACTCTGGAGATGTTGAATATTAATATATTTATTTTTTTTAAAAAATACTGTTAAATAAAAATATGACAACCATATGACATTAGCATATTCTAAAATATGTGTCAAGCTTCTGCTTTCAATGTGCAAAAAACTACAACAGCTACATTATGCTGGATTATTATTTGCACTTAAAGGGATAATATTTTAAATACAATACTTTACTCACCAGCCTAAGGTTGGGAGAGAGAGACCTGTTTGTGTCCCAGATATTTATCCCTACTATTATCTCTCTAGGGATTACCTGTTTAAACTCCTCCTCATATCAGGTGTATGTTATGTCCAATACGGGCCCATCACCAGTCCCTGTAGCTGCCCTCCTCTCTTCTTTTCTCCATGTTCATTGCTATACACAGTGTGACACAAAAAAAAGGCAAATTAATCCTCTTCTCTATTCAAACCCAGTCCAATGAGCGCTTTCTATATTGCAGGCACTTGCTACTCACCACGGGGGAGTTCAGTTCTAAAGTGAAGGAGTGGCTGCCCATTTAAGGATTTCTGTGTGGAATAATCCACAAAACAATCTTTCTGCTTTCTGGGCCTGATTCCTAAGGCACACATTCTGAGCGCAACTCATGCTCTGTGTTATACACATGTATCCATGAGATCCGGACTCCTGAATTCATCAAGGAACGGCTCTCAAGATACGTGTGCTGTTGAATTTGGGTGTAGGTCTGCTGTGATCTACTACACAAGACACTGCAGGATATGTCCCATAACTATGTTGATTATAAATTTTCAAAAGAATGCACAGGGAAATATATATATATATATATATATATATATATATATATATATATATATATATATATATATATATTAGGGGTGTGCACCGGCCACTTTTGGGGTTTTGGGTTCTGATTAGCTTGAGGTTTTGGGTTCTGATTGGTTTTGCCAAAACACCCCACGAAAGGTTTTGGTTCTTATTTTGGGTTTTGGGTTCTGATTTTTTTTTAAAAAAGCATAAAAAGTGCTAAAATCCATATTTTTGGTTTTTTTTTCACTCCTACACTATTATTAACCTCAATAACATCCATTTCCACTAATTTCCAGTCTATTCTGAACACCTCACACCTCACAATATTGTTTTTAGTCCAAAAGGTTGCACCGAGGTAGCTGGATGTCTAAGCTAAGCGACACAAGTGGGCGGCACAAACACGTGGCCCATCTAGGAGTGGCACTGCAGTGGCAGACAGGATGGCAGTTTGCAAGAGTTTGCTAGAGGTGCAAGATGGAATTGTCCTTGGGCCCTCCCACCCACCCTGATGTTGTTGAAATAGGACATTTGCACTTTAACAAACCAATCAGGAACAGTGAACGTAGTTTAATCTCTGGTACTAATATTTCTGGACTGCAGGAACAGTGAACGTAGTTTAATCTCTGGTACTAATATTTCTGGACTGCAGGAACAGTGAACGTAGTTTAATCTCTGGTACTAATATTTCTGGACTGCAGGAACAGTGAACGTAGTTTAATCTCTGGTACTAATATTTCTGGACTGCAGGAACAGTGAACGTATTTATATATTGCAGTACTAATATTTCTTGACTGCAGGAACAGTGAACGTATTTATATATTGCAGTACTAATATTTCTTGACTGCAGGAACAGTGAACGTATTTATATATTGTAGTAGAAATTTTTATATACTTTTTTATAATTTTTTTTTATTTTAGTATAATTTTTTTTTAAATTTTTTTTTATAACTTTTTAATAATTTTTAAATAACAATGGCCTTAGCAGAACAGAGCACAGGACACACACAGCACCACTGGACTCAGCAGGACAGCGCACAGGACACAGCACCACTGGACTCAGCAGGACAGAGCACTGGACAAAGCACCACTGGACTCGGCAGGACAGAGCACTGGACAAAGCACCACTGGACTGATCAGCAGGACAAAGCACCACTGAACTGATCAGCAGGACAGAGCACAGGACTAAGTAATCACTGGATTAAGCAGGACAGAGTGACAGGACACAGGGCACAGGAGCACCAAACTACAACGTACCTCTTCAATGATCTGAGCCCGACTGAAGATGGCGGCTGCAAGCGGGGAATTTATGCAATCCGAGTCTCGCGAGATCCGACGCGAGACTTGGACGTCATAGCCTCGTTTTAATTTTTTTGGCCGCCGGAAATACCCGAACAGAGCTCGGATACCGTCAGATCCGCACTGTTCGGGTGGGATTAGCGCAATCCGAGCCCGATCATCTCTAATATATATATTTTTATATATATATATATATATATATATATATATATATATATATATATATATATATATATATATATAAAAATAAATAATGTCACATAGTAATAATAAAAGCATTAATAAATAATAAAAATAAAAAAGATAAAACAGTGGGGAACAAAAGTGTTTATTTTATTTTTTACCATCAGATACAGTCAAGTCCATAAATATTGGGACATCGACACAATTATCATATTTTGGGCTCTATACACCACCACAATGGATTTGAAATGAAACTAACAAGATATGCTTTAACTGCGGACTTTCAGCTTTAATTTAAGGGCATTTACATCCAAATCAGGTGAACGGTGTAGGAAGTACAACAATTTCTATATGTGCCTCCCACTTTTTAAGGGACCAAAAGTAATGGGACAAACTAAACAATCCTACATCAAACTTTCACTTTTTAGTAATTTGTTGCAAATCCTTTGCAGTCAATTACATCCTGAAGTCTGGAACGCATAGACTTCACCAAACGCTGGGTTTCATCCTTGGTGATGCTTTGCCAGGCCTCTACTGCAAATGTCTTCAGTTCCTGCTTGTTCTTGGGGCATTTTCCCTTCAGTTTTGTCTTCATCAAGTGAAATGCATGCTCAATCGGATTCAGGTCAGGTGATTGACTTGCAATTGCATAACATTGCACTTGTTAGCTTTAAAAAACTCTTTGGTTGCTTTTGCAGAATGTTTCGGGTCATTGTCCATCTGCACTGTGAAGCGCTGTCCAATGAGTTCTGAAGCATTTGACTGAATATAAGCAGATAATCTTGCCAGAAACACTTCAGAATTCATCCTGCTTCTTTTGTCAGCAGTCACATCATCAATAAATACAAGGGAACCAGTTCCATTGGCAGCCATACATGCCCACGCCATGACACTACCACCACCATGCTTCACTGATGAGATGGTATGTTTTGGATCATAAGCAGTTTCTTTCCTTCTCCATACTCTTCTCTTCCCATCACTCTGGTACAAGTTGATCTTTGTCTTATCTGTCTATAGGATGATGTTCCAGAACTGTAATGGCTTTTTTAGATGTTATTTGGCAAACTCAAATCTGGTCTTCCTGTTTTTGTGGCTCACAAATGGTTTACATCTTGTGGTGAACCCTCTATATTCGCTCTTGTGAAGTCTTCTCTTGATTGTTGACTTTGACACATATACATCTACCTCCTGGAGAGTGTTCTTGATTTGGCCAACTGCTGTGAAGGGGTTTGTCTTCACCAGGGAAAAAATTCTTCTGTCATCCACCACAGTTGTTTTCCGGGTCTTTTGGTGTTGCTGAGCTCTCCGGTGCTTTCTTTCTTTTTAAGAATGGTCCAAACAGTTGATTTGGCCACACCGAATGTTTTTGCTATCTCTCTGATGGGTTTGTTTTGATTTTCAGCCTAATGATGGCTTGCTTCACTGATAGTGACAGCTCCTTGGATCGCATATTGAGAGTCGACCGCAACAGATTCCAAATGCAAATGTCACACCTACAATTAACTCCAGACCTTTTACCTGCTTAATTAATGATGAAATAACGAGGAATAGCCGACAGATGTCCATGAAATAGGTTTTGAGTCGATTGTCCCATTACTTTGGGTCCCTTAAAAAGTGAGAGGCACATATAGAAACCGTTGTAATTCCTACACTGTTCACCTGATTTGGATGTAAATACCCTCAAATTAAAGCTGAAAGTCTGCAGTTAAAGCACATCTTGTTAGTTTCATTTCAAATCCATTGTGGTGGTGTATAGAGCCCAAAATATGATAATTGTGTTGATGTCCCAATATTTATGAACTTGACTGTACATTTATTAGGATATTGTTAATGTCTATTGGGCAGCACAGTGGCCTAGTGGTTAGCACTTCTGCTTCACAGCACTGGGGTCATGAGTTCGATTCCCGACCATGGCCTTATCTGTGTGGAGGTTTTTATGTTCTCCCTGTGTTTGCGTGGGTTTCCTCCGCGTGCTCCGGGTTTCCTCCCACACTCCAAAAACATACTGGTAGGTTAATTGTCTGTTATCTAAAATTGACCCTAGTCTCTCCCTGTCTGTCTGTCTGTGTGTGTGAGTGTGTGTCTATATTAGGAAATTTAGACTGTAAGCTCCAATAGGGCAGGGACTGATGTGAGTGAGTTCTCTGTACAGCGCTGCGGAATTAGTGGCGCTATATAAATAAATGATGATGATGATGATGATGACATACAAATAAATGTTACCGTTGCTCGTGATTGCAAGCTCGGCTTACAGCATGCGTTCGAGACTGTCGTCATTACTGATTGGGACTTAGACTAGCACAGAGCTGCTGCAAGAGATATGGCAGAGAAACAATTTCCGTTAACGGCCACACAGCTTGATACGGCCGTAGCTGTGTTGCTCGAGTTTGGCACATCCCTTTTGTACATTGAGTACGGCAAGAAGTCCTTTCCCTGTCCACTTCACTTCTCAAAGCCAGAAGCTGTAGTAAGTGCTCCTTGTGCTCACTATTGCATAAGCATTGCTTGTATACACGTCCGTGTCTCTCCGTTTCACGGCAGTATCTGATGTTCTGGGCATGCACCGAGTGATTCTGCATACGATACGCTCAAAATCGGCAGATACGTGCTTTGAAGAATCAGGCCCTCTGTGTTTTATTCAACTGCAAACCTAAGTACTACACATTTGGATACCAAGATATTTTTAATTACAACAAAGTTCTAATTTGCATTATTAGAAATAACTGAAAGGGTGCCAATATTTGTGAATATTACTGTAAATATCTGGAGCTATGCAAGCTTTTTAAGCTACAAAGTTCTATAAAAACTAATGTTTTAATCTATATCTAGTGGACAAATCAATAATGTATCAATAAAAAAATAAGAATTTGGATATGTAACATCTGTAAGATATGACGCACTATTTACATTAGTGTCTACCAGATTGCAGTGGTGTTTGAGATTTCCAGTCTGTGTAGAAGAACTGTAAGTTCTCATTCCTGTGCCAAGTTTTCCATGAGCCTTTTCTTATTTTAATTCATTGTCAGACAAGTTTTAACTAATACATTAATAAATTATCAACTGTATACAATAATAACCGGGCGTTGTGCAGTGAGAAGAAAAGAAGCAAGGGATCCCAGCCATGTTGCTACACAAAAGGCTTTACAGCAGCAGTAAGGTTGAAGCTTGCAGACTTCTCTGGGATCACAGAGTGCTGCACACTTCCAAGTCAGACAGATGTTCAATGTCACTGCCAATGAAGTATGTAAAATATCCATCTGGCTTGTTTTTTTTATAGCTAATTTGAACATTGTTACTTCAGTTTTCAAACCCCTAGAAAAAGGGTATTGAAAGCAGACATTACATTTAATGATAACCAAAGAGGTGCATCTACATTCACACCTTGCTAGGGTTGTATGAACATTCAGAAATTGCCTTCGATTGGGCATAATTTGATGTGAAAGTTTGTGAATTGCAGCAAATTGTTTTGTATCTTTTGCTGTCAGACCATGATTCTATTGGATTTGTTTTCAGTTTGTGGGATCCCAGCTTCGATTTGCCATGACCACATCTTATAAGCCATCTATAAACTTTGAGGCAGGGATGCCCTTGGAAGGGGGAAGGGGGGGGTTGTTCCAGTTGCCAAGAAACCTCCCTACACCTGAATCATGATCATTATGTGCTGCAGAAGGAAGTAAAGGCTTTTACCTTCTCCACCTGTCTGATTAAAAAAAAAACAAAAAAACAACCTATAACAGTCTGCAGTCTAAGACCCATTTTTGGCGGGATCTGTCTATGTTTTAATGAAGTTTGGCTTCCACATAATGGCCACCGTGATTGTTCTCACTGTTGGCTCTAGTGTTTCTGTGACTTTAGAGAAATGGAAAATACAGTAAAATTAAGTTACTTGTGATATTCTGTAGTTTCTTGGCTGCTGAGAGTAAAGTGAAGGACTAAGTGAGTGACTGTAATATTAATTGTACTTTATGTCTCTTTTATTTATGTAACATACGTTATTACCTTTATAAACATTGTACTTTTTATTTTTATAATTATTGCAGTAAGTGTTTTTTTATTTAGTTTTTTTTTTCATTTTTTTCTGAATCCAAGCATTTGAAACCCCCTCTCTAGAAGTCCTGTATATTGCCCCTGTGAGGGAACAGCAGGCTACACAACACGGCAAATAAAAACTAAGGAGGATGCAGTATAACTTTGTTTGGAAAACAATAGCAATGAGGTACTTGCCTCTTCATTAATTTCCCAAATAACACACATTTAACAAACTTATAATGCATAATTTCTAAAGATATCCTTTTACTAAATGTGCATTTAAGGAGAGTGTTCTAGGATGTTTTCTACTGCAATTTCTCCATTTCTTAAACTCTAGCAGTGATGTATGGTGGTGATAGCCATTGCTAGTTTTAAATTTTCTCATGGAATTATGTATACATTAAGGGGTATGTTTACTAAACTGCGGGTTTAAGAAAGTGGAGATGTTGCTTATAGCAACCAATCAGAATCTAGTTATCATTTATTTAGTACATTCTACAAACTGACAGCTAGAAACTGATTGGTTGCTATAGGCAACATCTCCACTTTTTCAATCCCGCAGTTTAGTAAATATACTGCTGTCAATGACAAAGCTAAGAGCTTACAGTATGCATTTCACAATTGCACTTTGCACTTCAAAAATCAGGTGCTTTAGCCCCAGTAGGATTATGCATCATAATCATCATCATCACTCATCAATATCAGCAAGGACACCAATGCTAGATGTACGATTAACATTTTCATTTTTAATTCGGAACTGCCATCTGGTTTATCAGATCTTGCGTATTTCTCCCAATCGAGACTATGGTGTCTTTCCATATGTTGGATCAGGGCCCATGTTCCATGCTTTATTCCCTGGTTACGTCAACTGAACGTTTATGCACTTGACCATCAACAGGTTATCCATGTAATACTTTAAACATGTCTAAACAGATGATGATGATGGCAGACTATTTATTCTTCATGATCACTGCTCGATACAACTTTGTGAGCAGTTTCTGCAAATGGGATTTTTTATGTCATTTCATTTTGTGAGGTCACCAGAATCTTCAAACAAACACAGATTAATTTACATTGCACAACATTGAAAATGCCACTCAATGCATGCTTTTATTCTAAATAAGTTGGATGAGGATGGATCAGCACTATTTTTTTAACTTCATTACCATTTGGGCAATCTTGGGTTGTCTGAGCACAATTGCGCATTTTGTCCTTTCCTGATAAATGCGTATTGTAAGCTGATAAAACTTTCTCATCTGACCACCCCTGAGCATGAGATGAGAGTAAAAATGTATCCAATATCATCTCTCTGAGTCAGCGCAGCAATACTGTCTAATAATGTTCATCTTCAAACTGCTGCAAATAGTTAACAGCACTTAATTGTTGTCAGGCGCCTTCTCCAACACTAGGTGCAGGAGACAGTCGCCTGTACTTTGCCGATCATCACGCCCCGTTGCCTAACAATGGGATGCTCCCTTGTTATTTCCTGCCCGTTGTGGGTGCTCATGCACTGTAGACCGCACATCCCGTTACTAGGCAACGGGATGCTTTGCACTCAGCTGACGGCTGTTAGTGCTGAGATTCCTTCACCCAAATAGGGTGCTTCTTGCTGCTTATATAGAAGCCTCTGGCACCATTAGGGTGCCAGAGTATTTGTTCACTACCTTGCTCCAGCACTTACCTGTGATTCCTGTGTCCTGTATATCTCTGTTCTGACTTGGCTTGGTTTCTTCTACAATTCTCCTGGTTATGTTTTGGTACCTCATTGCTTATTTGGTTTTGACTCCTGGCTTGTCCTGACTGTTCTCTGGATCCTCCCTGTGTTCTGTACTGCTCGGCTGGTTCTGATGCGGATTGTTCTACTACGCCTGACTACTCCCATCACTATGCCGGTGACTTTCTCGAAAAAATGCACCTGCGTACCCCTTGCAGCAAAGCCCAAACTCCCTTACGTGGGTCACTGGTGAACACCAGGGGTCCGTTAATTTACACGCCTCCCTGTTCAGTTGCGCCAATACCGCCCAACCAGTCTCAGCTTCTACAGTGTCCCCAGGGGGTTGCATTTCATTTAGAAACTCTCCAAGGGACTCTTCTGGCAAGCCAAGCAGCCTTAGCGGTAAAAGTATCTACTGCAGCCACTACTCCCACAGCCAGCACCCCAAGTTCCAGAAGTTTACATTTTCCACCTCCAAAGAAGTACGATGGCAGTGGGTTTCTTAACCAGTGTGCCATTCAGTTTGAACTTGCCCCTGAGAGTTTCACCTCCGAGAGGACCAATGTGGCATACGCTATTTCTCTCCTTTTTGGTCAAGCCTTGGCCTGGGCTTCCCTTCTCTGGGTTCCAGATGATCCAATGCTCCAGAAGTCTTTGATGATTCAGGCCACGTTTCCTCACCTGCCTCCGGTCTACTAGCCCTTTGTCAAGGTTCATTTACGGCTGGACAATATACTGCTGGAATAACGAGTTTCTGGTAGCCACCATCTGGCAGAGGCTTAATGACCGAATCTAAGATGACTTGGCCTCTTGTGAATTCCATCCATTCTCGACGAGCTAATCTCCCTGTGTATCAAGGTGGATATCCATCATAGGGAACGTAACCAAGAACGCGACTCGTCCCGTTGCTCTCTTTTTCGCTTGGTACCCCAGTTTGTTACCAATAACCACCTCGGAGAAACCACTGCAAGAGGAGTGTGATAGATGCATCAAGAACTGACTGTGCCTCTATTGTGGGGAACCAGGTAGTTTTCTTTCCTCATGTACCAAGAGACCAGGAAATGCTCCATCCTAGGCGATGTTAGTGGGGGGGGGGGGGGGGGGTCATCCTAGGATCCAAGTCAGTTACTCTTTTTTCTCTCCGGATGTCCCTTAGGAGTTGACAGCCTTCGCAGACTCTGGACCTGCTGAGAACTTCATCTCCGCTGAGTTGGATTCTAAGCTCCATCTCTCCTTACTTTAATTTCCACAGTCTCTGGTCCTGAATGCGATAGATGGTAATTGTGACGCCAACGGTTACATTGACCGCATTACCAGTCCACTCAGAAATGATAAGTTTCAGAATTCTTCCACAGTCCGTTAATCCTGTTATTTTAGGTGTACCCTGGCTCAAGGCTCATGTGCCACAGTTCGATTGGCATCGAGCACAAGTTATCTCCTGGGGATCCACCTATAAGCAACATTGGTTGCGCTCAGTTTAACCCTCTAAGAACTCGATTCATTGCCTGGCCTCCACTTCTCAGTCGGTTCTTCCGGAAGCCTATGTCGAATTTCTAGAACTGTTTAGCAAAGTTGCTGCTGAATCCTTGCCTCCACATCGACAATGGGGACTGCCCCATTGACCTTATAGCTGGAAAGAGCATCCCAAGGGGCAGGGTGTTTCCTCTCTCTCTCTCTCCGAGAAACTCAGGCCTTGTCCGATTATGTCTCAGAAAATCTTGATTGAGGATTTATCCTTAAATCTAACTCTCCCGAAGGAGCAGGGTTATTTTTTTGTTAAAAATAAAGATGGCACACTTAGACCCTGTATTGATTACCGCAAATTGAATGCTATAACGGGGAATAACAACTACCCCATTCCTCTCATATCTGGACTCTTTGAAAAGGATATGTGGAGCCCAGATCTTCACTAAACTAGACCTCAGAGGAGCCTATAATTTGATTCAGAATCTTGAAGGCGACGAATGGAAAACCGCCTTTAATACCAGAGACAGGCACTACAAGTACCAATTGGGCTTTGCAATGCCCCAGCGTTTTCCAAGAATGTATTAATGAAATCTTCAGAGACTTGTACCAGTCTGTAGTCATCTACCTTGACAACATCCTGATTTTTTCTCAAGACCTTGCCTCACTTCGGGAACATGTCGAGGCAGTTCTCTCCTGGCTCCGTGGCAACCATCTATATTACAAGTCGAAAAGTGCTTATTCGAATAGCATCAGGTACCTTTCCTTGGATACCTAGTGTCACAGCTCTCTGATATATTCCACAATATTATTGCACAGAAACAGTGATGATAGTAAACTTAAATATTTATTGTAAATACAGGCAGGGTTGGATCTCAGTGGCTGAAGGGCCAGGCAAGGCATGAAACAAAATGTCCAGGAATAATATTCAAAACAAAATCTTTTAAACTTGCCAGGTTCCAGGAAAGCAGAGAGAGGTCAGAGTCCAATAGCCAGGTAAGCAGAAACAGCAAAATCCAGAGCTGTAGCACACCACAATGATCAAGAGCTGCAACACAAACAATGAACCAGCAAGGAATGATTGCCACAGGCCAGTCTTTATGGTCTGGTGATCAGCATAACACTTAACAGCTGAGTGAGGACACACAATCCACATAGCGGCCACTAGTGGGGAAAACGCAGAACTGCACCTGTAGGGACTTAGTGCAGAAAAGCATCAGGCCATAACAGTACACCCCCCTAAACAAAGCGGATTCCAGACGCTTTTTTCTTTTCCTCTCCCCGACCTTGACAGCAGATCTTTTCTTCTTACGGACTTTGGAACGATGACTTTTCTTTTCAGATGGAGGTCTCCCGACCGGAGTTGAGCATATAGCTGCTTCAGGAGCTGGAATATCATCAAATGCTGGAGCTTGCACTAGAGGTAAACTTGGATCTGGTGAAGACATAGAAGCTTCTATGGTATCAGAGGCTGGGTCAAAAAGAGAGGGTGGTCCAAATTTCTTTGCCACTGCACCGATGAAGATGCTGGTATGGTAGAGAATGGGGTGAGCAGATTCTATCAAGGACAGCGCCCACTCCAGAGTTTTTCCTTTAAACCCCATTAGTATGGTAGCTACTTGATTAAAGCTTTTGGCATAATAAGTGGTATTGAAACGGAAATTATCGAAACACTGCCGTGTAAGAGCACAAAATTGATCCAGGTCAAAAGGCAGAGGCTGAATCATGGGAAGGTTACAGGCAGTAGCCTTGGCAATTATAGCACAGGAGTCTATGACTGGGCACTCTGAAGACTTTGACTGTGGGTTAGCAGCTGTTACCTCGGACTGGGCACCCGACTCAGGGAACTCGGATTGAGCACATTCATCTGAAGGCCCGTACTGGGCACACAACTCAGGGAGCTCGGGTTGAGCACAAATATCTGAAGGCCCGGACTGGGCACACAACTCAGGGAACTCGGATTGAGCACATTCATCTGAAGGCCCGGACTGGGCACACAACTCAGGGAACTCGAATTGAGCACATTCATCTGAAGGCCCGGACTGGGCACACAACTCAGGGAACTGGACAGTGGTAGGAGAAGCCTAAGACGCGGCAGCACTGTGAGGAGCCTCGGACGTGGCAGCACTGTGAGGAGCCTCGGAAAAGCATCAGCATAACACCTAGTCTCTGGTGAGGGACTTCAGATGGACCCCAAAAAAGTGGAGTCCATCCTAATTGGCCGCAAACTTCAGGGCTCAAAGAACGATTCATCAGTTTCTGCAATTACTACCGGCAGTTTATAAAAAGAATTCTACCTTAAGTGCACCCATAACTTACCTTAGCCATAAAGGTGGTCAAGTTAAAAACTGACCTTGGAATGCAGTTCTGGCCTTTTAAGGCTTTAAAAGAGGCTTTTTTGGCAGCTCCCATACTGAGATACCTGCCATTTTTTCTCGAAGTGGATGCTTCCTTTGATGGTATGGGATCAGTTCTCTCTCAGAAAAGTTTCGTTGGCACTTTCACCCTGTGTGGTTTTCTTTCAGGCAAGTTTTCTCCTTCTGAGGCCAACTATAGTATCGGGGACAAAGAACTTCTGGCCATCAAAGTAGCCTTAGAGGAATGAAGAGGAGGCTCTCCATCCTATTACCTTATTCATGGATCATAATATTCTAACCTATCTAGAGTCAGCCCAATGTTTAAATCCCCGGCAGGCTCGTTGGTCACTTTTTTCCCAAGATTCCAGCTGATCTTAACCTTTCGTGCCGGATGCAAGAATTCCAGGGCCTACATGCTGTCTAGATCTTTTGATCCTTCGGATTCCTGTCCTTCAGATCCTAAATCTATTATCAGTCCACTTAAGATACTGGCTCTGACTAAGTCTTCTGTCAAGAAACCCCTGATTGGACGCTGTTATGTGGACACTCATCTTTGTTCTAAACTGTTAGCCTGGGCCCATGATTCCAGATTTGCTGGCCGTGCAAGCGTCAAGAAAACCATCGCTCTATTATCCCATAATTATTGGTGGTCTTCTTTTACCTCTGATGTTTCCAAATATCTTGCAGCCCGTGGAGTATGTTCTCGTCACAAGATGCATACACGGCCTCCAGCTGGTCTTTTTCTTTCACTCCCTGTTCCAGATTCCCCTTGGACCAGCTTTAGCATGAACTTCATCACTGACCTCCCCATTAGCCGTGGTTTCAATTGTATTTGAGTTGTGGTCGACCTTTTCTCCAAATTTGCACACTTTGTTTCTCATAAGAAGTTATCATCTGCCACTGAACTTTCCATTCTTTTAATCAAAACAATGTTCGCATTCATGGTTGTCCCCTGGAAATCATCTGCAATCAGGGGGCTTAGTTTAGTTTTGGAGGTCCTTCTGCAATAATAATGGAATCAAGTTAAAATTCTCTTCAGGATACCTTCCCCAGACCAATGGTCAAACCGAGCCGGTCAACCAGGATTTGGAGACCTTCCTCTGTTGTTACTGCTTCAATCATCAAACCTCCTGGTGTGATCATCTTCTCTGGGTGGAATTTTTGATAATAACCTCCAACATGACTCCACCGAAATATCCCTTTCTTTATTATTTTTGGCAGACACCCTGCATTACCCACCTTCTCTGAGGGTCCTACTGTTTTGGTACCCGCTGTTTATGACATGCTCCATGATTTCTCCAAAATTTGTTTCTAACTACATACTAAACTCCTACAGTCTTCTGAGCGGCACAAACCATGTCATCATTTATACAGGTTTTAATCCCATTGTTTTTAAATGCTTGGTTTCAATTACCAATTTATGAGGCCTATGTATTATATTTGTTGAGGCATTAAAAATATATATTTTTTACATACTATTATCTTTGGTTTTATGCATCATGCTATGGTTTCCTTTGATTTTTTTTAGTTAAGGCCACACCTATATATCACTATTCAGCACTGCTTTTTCTTTTTGGTCGGTGTCCGTGGCAAAATCCAATTTCTTGTTCAATGGAAGGGATATGGCCCTGAAGAGAGATTGTTTCCTGCACCTAGAAGGATCTTCATGCTCCTTGCCTACTGTCCAACTATAGAAATATCACTCTGCCAAAATCTCTTCTTCAGAAAGAGGGGAGTGTGTACTATCAAGCGCCGTCTCCTCACTAACACTAGGTGAAGGAGACGGTCGCCTGCATCACCGCACCCAGTTGCCTAGCAATGGACCACTCCCTTTTTTTTCCCTGCATGCTGTGCTCGTGCCGTTGTTAGGCAACGGGACATCTTGCGCCCACCTGTCTGCGGTTAGCGCCGAGATTCATTCACCCAATCAGGGTGCTTCTTGCTGCTTATATAGAAGCCTCTGGTACCATTAGGGTGCCAGAGTATTGGCAAGGTATTGAATCACTTACCTGTGGTTCCTGTATATCTCGATTCTGACTCGGCTTGGTTTCTCCTACAATTCTCCTGGTTACATTTTTATACCTTATTGCTTGTTTGGTTTTGACTCCTGGCTTGTCCTGACTATTCTCTGGATCCTCCCTGTGTTCTCTACTGCTGGTCTGATTCTGACCACGATTGCGCTACTACGACTGACTAGTCTCGTCACTATACCGGTGACTGTCTCAGAACAGCGACCAGCGTACCCCATGCAGCAAAGTCCAAACTCCCTTACGGGGGTCCCTGGTGAATACAAGGGCTACGTTAGACTCCGCGCCTCCATGTTCAGTTGCGCCAATACCGGCTAGTGGACAACTCTGCTATTACGTGACAATTGTAATTCCAGTTATACTTTATTTTTACCACTCCTAGGATAAAATAAATAAATTTGCGTCATTATTTTATAAAAAAGATGATAGTGATTCAAAAGTTTCATTATCATCTGAACTGCTGACATAGGCTAGCCAATCCATAATTTTATGTAATGCGTGCAAGTGTATAAAATCGAATGTGAAAATGTTATTTAGTGCTCTAAAGCAAACAATATATATAAATCATTTATTTATCATATAAATAAATAGAAGTTTGTGCACAATATAGCAATATTAGAATAAGCTCACTGCCAACGTCAAGACATCTCCCGTAGGCGAGTCCCTAGCATCCCTAGAATGCTCACAAATGTCACATTTAAAACCTTCCCTGACCTTTCATTTTTCAAAACATGCAGCACCTGAAGGGAGTGGTCCAACTTCCAAAAGACAAGCTAAAATTTAATGAAAAATAAGATTGGAAACCACAATGATGAGGATGGATATTAGATGAAGGTGGAGATAGATAAGGAGTTTGTAGAGGCAATGAGGATACTAAGTAGGTGTGGAATGATGAGTGAGAGGGAAGATAGAGAATGTGTTTGAGGGAGATAAAGTTAAGATGAATGAGGGGATTGGGGATGGAAGAATGGGATGTGGCAATAGAACTGGAGAACAGAGAAGTATGATGTGTTGCTCAGACCTGTTGTTAGGAACCCCTCTAGCCGCCACAGCACAACCCGGAGTCTGCTCTGCCAGTCAGGTGTTCACTGGAGCCCCTAGTTGGTGGGGACAGACTTGGCCGCAGACTAGCAGAGGGTCGTGAAGTGCGTACCGGCTGGGAAGAACCCAGGAAAGCGGAGTGAAGTCCAGGCAAGGGTCAAGGGCCGGCAGCAGACAGCGAATCCAATAGACAAGCCAAGGTCAGAGGTCACAGGCACGGTAGCAAGGTCAAGATACAGGCAAGAAAGGTCAGGGTCACGAGCAAACAGGCAGGGTCCAAATCCAAGCAAGGGGGTCATACATGGGGAAATCCAATAGAGTGTCCACGGGACAGGGACAGGAACAAAGGCAGGTACTAGGATTAAGCAGGTCAGCAGGACTGTGGCAGAAAAGCTATAACCGGCAGTGAGGCTTCAGACCTCACTGCCTTAAATACTATAGGAAGCCAATCAGAGCAAACTCAGAATAACACCCAGCCCCTGCCAGATAAATTAATCCACAGGTAGAGTGCTGTGCGCACGTGCCTAGCTACTCTCACTTGCCAGGACGCGGCGCTGGGGGAATCTAGCGTCCGACCGTTGCCTTGGTAATGGTCGAGACCCAGGCGGAAATGACGTCAGTGGGCACAGGAAGTGAGCCGCAGCGGCTGTGACACCTGTATTCTCTATTTGCCCCATAGCAGCTTTTATTGTGTGGCATTTATAAAAGTGGACATTATGGAAAAATAACACCGTAAAATTACCGCCACTCATTCCATTAGCTCTCCTCCTCTAATCATACACTTAATTTATATGGAAATGTACAACAAGGTCATTCAAAAATGTTAATATTAATCAAAACCAAAATTACGGAAGGTACCTTCATGCTCACTGTCTCCATACTGATGTGAGTCCAGGGCTTGGTGGGTATGGACAATGGTTGTAATGGACCCATAGGACTTGCACGAGGACTTTTGTGTTAGGCACATACGTTACAAGCGGCTACAAAATCTTTGACATCTGGTCGAATAGAGGGCCACCAGTAAGAGCGAGAAACTAATTCGTAGGTCTTGAGAAACACCGCGTGTCTGGAGAATCTGGAGGCGTGACACATGCGGAGCAGTTTTTTCCGAAGAGAGACAGGTACAAATGTTTTCCCAGGATCTGACGACTGAGAGGAAGGTCAGAGTTCAGATCAGAACTGAAGGCCCTGGAAAGTGTATCTGCTTTTTTATTAAGATGGCCTGGCTTGAAGGTTACGTGGAGGTTGAAATGGGAGAAGAACAGGGACAAACGAGCCTGGCGAGGGTTGAGTCACTGAGCAGACTGTAGATATAACAAATTCTTATGGTCAGTAAAAATAGTGACCACATGCTGAGCCCCCTCCAAAAGGTAACGCCATTCTGACAGAGCCAACTTCATGGCCAACAGCTCCCTGTCTCCAATTGTATAATTCCGTTCCGCGGGTAGAAACTTGCGGGAGAAAAAGGCACAAGGGAGAAGTCTGCTAGGAGAATACTTCTGGGTGAGTACCGCTCCTACTCCAATGGCAGAAGCATCGACCTCTAGAAAAAAGGGTTGCGAAAGATTGGGTTGTTTGAGGATGGGTGCAGAAGAGAAGGCTAGTTTCAGGAATGTGGATGCCTCCAAGGCCTCCTCCGTCCAGTCCTTGGTATTAGCTTCTTTCTTTGTGAGAGCCGTGATGGGGCAATAATGGTGGAATACCCCTGGATAAATTGTCTGTAATAGTTTGAGAATCCCAAGAAGCATTGTACTGCTTTAAGGGTGGCCGGACGTGGCCAATCCAAGATTGCCCGAATCTTCTCAGGGTCCATCTGTAGCCCAGATCCAGCGATGATGTACCCTAAGGTATGGCATGGATGAAGCTTCAAATGAGCACTTCTCCAACTTACAGTATAGTTGGTTCTTCTGAAGCCTAGACAAAACCTCAATGTCACGGCTCTGAGGGTTTTTTGCAGATCCCTTGCCTCTACTATAGAGGATGGTGGAGGCAGAACACAATTATATTCTCAGGATAAGTTCACGGCTTACAAGCATCAATAATAATACAGGAGAAAGTAGTAGTGCTGCAACGTAGTGTATTGAATGTTGGCACAACAGGAATGGAAGGAAATAAATATATATATTGGCAGAGATGAATACACGGCAATTTGTTGTAATGCAGACACAAATCACATATGCTACTTCATAGTCGGTAACCCTTGGCAAGAGCATGAGATGAGATGATATACAGTTCAACGCAGTGATGATAAACAAGAACACTAGGATCCAATAGAACCACACAGCAGATGAATGTGAATCACTGGTACAGCTCACAGTCCAAACAGCGTAGTATATAGAACTTAGCTGATCCGAGAGTAGAGATGACTCAACATAGCAGGTGGTACTGGAATCGCTGTGATTCTTAATAAGTAGAGCAGTAAGCGTTAAACATCACCCAAGGACTTGGATGAACACTGACACGTGCAGTAGAATGTTGCCTAGAAGTAGCAGAGATGAGAGGAGTATCTGAACCATGCGTGGAACTACAGGTAGCAGGATTTGTTGTAACTGCAATGGTAAGTTCGCTGTAGTATGGAGCGACTGAACAGGGACACGTAACTTGAGCCCAAGTACTAGCCACCGGCACAACAAGTAGTTCACAATAACAGTCCAGTAAACAGGTAAGAGCAGAGTAAAGATAACCCGTGACAGACGTGGAACTACAGGTGACAGGTAACTTGATAGTAGCTCTAACAGCGAGATGCAGCGATCTAGCCAGCCAGATGTAAAGTTGAACCAATAGATAAGGTACAGGTTTAGCAACAACTCACGATACTCGTTCAGCATCCAGATGAATAGCGGAGAGGAGTTCCAGCTTGCAGGTGAACAGAGGTGAGGAGTTTGCAGCTTGCAGGTGAACAGCGATAAAGAGTTACAACTTGCAGGTGAACAGCGGTAACGGACACACGGAAGGAAAAGGTACACAGCCAGATCCAAATGCAACCAGAGTAACACGAAGAACAGGCAATGAGCCCATAACCATGGGAGGTTAATATAGTGCTCCAGAACCAATGAGGTTCAGGGGAGGTCCAGATCACAGTAGCCAGGAACACCTGTGAAAGTAATGTCTCTGAGGCAGAAGCAAGCAGAATCATGGTTCTTAAAGGGAAAGTCACAGCGCTGGCACCTAACTATGGGACCGGCATGTGACACTCAATGACATGTTGGTGATGAGAATGAATATCCTGGGAAAATATGAGGATGTCATCCAGGTAAACAACTACATATGAATAGAGCAGATCTCTGAAGATCTCATTAATGAAGCTTTGGAAGACAGCTGGGGCATTACAAAGTCCGAAGGGCATCACTAAGTATTCGTAATGACCATCACGAGTATTAAAAGCTGTCTTCCATTCGTCTCCTCACAGGTCTAGTTTAGAGAAGATTTTGGACACTTTGATACGGTCAAACAATTCAGTAATGAGAGGGATAGGATACCGATTTTTTTTACCGTAACAGCATTGAGACCCCGATAATCCATACAGGGGCGGAGAGATCCGTCCTTTTTTTTAACAAAAAAGAAACCCGCTCCGGCAGGAGAGACACATGGCCTGATGAATTCCCTCTGAAGATTTTCTTTGATGTATACAGACATGGCCGAGGTTTCTGGCTGGGAAAGTGTAAAAACTCTTCCTCTGGGAGGAGTTTTCCCCGGGAGCAATTCTATTGGACAATTCCAAGGGCGTGGGGGGGGGGGCAAAAGTTCAGCTTGGACCTTGTCAAACACACCCGTGAAGTCTTGAAATTGAGGAGGAAGTCCCGGAAGAAATGTTTTCATGGAAGAAGAAAGAATCTTAATCGGCTTGACTTTAGTTAGACAAATGGACCGACATTGAGATCCCCAGGCCAAAACTTCAGAGGTGTTCCAATCCAGACTGGAAAAATGTACACGAAGCCAGGGTAGACCTAGGATAATGGGAGTAGTCGAGTGTGGTAAAATGAAGAATGAGATGATTTCAGAATGCAGAACCCCGACACGGAGAGGGAGAGGCTTGGTTTGATAGCGAACCATACTTCCCGGGAGTTGAGAGCCGTCAATGGCAGTGATGGTTACAGGAGTCTCCAAGGGAACAACAGGAATAGAGCTTTGGGATACAAGAGACCAGAAAATAAAATTTTCTGCAGAACCAGAGTCCACCAGTGCTTGGGAGAATTTTTCAGAGGAATCCCATAGTATGGAGACTGTGAGAAGACAAGCAGAGGATGAGGAGGCTTCAAATGTCCCCAGTCTGACCTCCCCAGAGCAGAGTAGGGCCTGGCATTTCCCAACCTCCTAGGACAGAAATTCAAGAAGTGACCAGACTCGCCACAATAAATACATAAGATGTTTAAGCGTCTCATTTCTCTTTCTTTAGGTGTTAACTGAGTTCTCCCAATTTGCATAGGGTCTTCAAGAGTAGGGGAGGTTGAGTGGGGATGAAGAGCTGTTTTGACAGATGAGCAGTCAGGAAGTTCCTTCTGAGCCGACCTTTCGCGGAAACGAAGATCCACTTTATTACAAAGTGAGATTATAGCCTCCAATGTGGTAGGAAGTTCTTGAGATGCCAGTACATTCTTGATTTTATCCGAGAGGCCTTGCCAAAATGCGGCTACCAAAGCTTCATTATTCCAGGACAGTTCTGAGGAGAGGGTACGAAATTGTGTAACATACTGAGCAACTGTGTTGGTACCTTGGCGAAGTCTGAGAATGCTGGCAGATGCTGAGGACACACGTCCAGGCTCGTCAAAGATCTGCCGGAAGGTGGCCAGGAACACGAGGTAATTATTGAGTAACGGATCCTCTCGCTCCCATAGGGGAGAGACCCAAGCCAGGGCTTGGCCAGACAATAGAGAAATAATGTAAGCTATTTTGGACCTGTCGGAAGGAAAATTTTGGGGCTGTAATTAGAACTGTATGGAACATTGGTTAATAAAACCACGACAAAGTTTGGGATCCCCATCAAATTTTGCAGGTATAGGCAGTCTCAATGAAGATGCTACAGTCAGAGGAATGGAGCGCTGATCCTGAGGAGCACTAGCCACCGTTGGGTGAGTAGCCTGTAGGATATCCAGACGACCGGTCAGATTCTGGAAACACTGTAAGAGTTGTTGTTGGATACTATCCTGTTGCTCTATGCGTGAAACCAGATGTTGTAAAAGGTCTCTAGCAGAAGGCTCCACCGGGGGATGAGACATTTGGCTTGTTCTTACTGTCACGGTTGGCTTATGGGAAATTGATCCCTATTGCTCTGCTGGACATGGCTTAGCCCACCCTCGGGTGCGGAGTCTAACAGGCAGGTGGTTTTCACCAGGAACCCCCGCAAGGAGGTATGGATTTAGCGGCACCAAACCTGCAGGTCGCGGTCCTGTGAGTGGGTGAACAGCAGAACGGTGTGGAGGAGCCAGGTAACACGGGTAGAAACAAATGAGGAACAAGGAGTATAGATGTCCTGTGGTACAACGAGGAAAAGCAGAGGCTGTCACAATGGTGTATCCAATGGTGATTGCTAGAGATACTGGAACAGCGGGAGTACAGCACTGGAGTATGCTGAGCAAACACGGGAAAACAGAGACAGCTGAGGGAGAACAGCCAATGAGTCACCAAGGCAGTTGGGGCTCACAATGATAGCGGTTAGAGAACTGGAGCTGTCACAATGAAGTACATCAGAGATGGTATAGAAGTACTAGAGCAGCAATAGTTCAGTACAGCAGAAGACTGAGAGTAAACTGACGTGGAGAAGGTAACTCGTAGTAACAGCCGATGAGTCACAGTAGTAGTAGCGGCTCTGAGTGGTGGCGGTGAGAGAACTGGAGCTGTCACGATGAAGCACAGTTGAGATGGTAATATCAGTACTGGAGCAGCGATAGTTCAACATAGCCGGAGACTGAGAGCAGACTGGAACACAGGCAAACCACAAGGAGAACAGGAACCAGAACCACAGGCTACAGGAAGTGAGCTTGAAGAACAGGCATCAGACAGGTGAATCCAGGAGGTTTAAATAGTGCTCCAGAAGTGCTTAGCCAATGAAAAAGAACGAGGAGGTCCTGAAGTGCAATAGGCTGGCACCTGCACAGATCTGAATATAGCTGAATAAATGAATGAAGTTAGTCTGATGCTGGAACATGGCAGTTTCCAGATAAATGAAATGCGGGTAACGGGACAGGTACTACTTGCGGGACCGAAGCGTTACAGGTATTAAGACAGATGGCAAGAGGGACCTACTCGTTAAGAACTTATATACTAAGCTAAGGAGGGGAAACAGACAGCAGGCAAGAGAAGAGTCATAGAAATTGCGGAAAAATAAAAGAGGAACAAAAAGAAGGAAATTAAGTGTTGTTAAAAAGGTTAAAAAACGTAAGATGTACCCTGTACCATTATATTACAAATATGGCTTCTATATTTCAGTCGGTATGGACCAGCACAGCAAAGTGCCTGGCCAGATCCAGGACGGACATTAGCATAAAGTGATTTCAAGCAGTGTCCAAGGTGAACAAATGGCAGAAGTCCCATTGTTAAAATAGATGTTGTGTTTTGTTTCTTTGTTAAACATAATTAAAATATTTTTTTTTTCTTCATTTAGATACCATTGGCATTTCTGATTGGAGTTTGGAAAGAGTGAAGGATGGTATGTGAAGGAGAATGATGTGAATAAAATGTTCCACAAAGTGGAGAAACATTACCTAGACATGTTTCAAATGTATGAGAAAGTCTTGTTTGAAGGCTGTAGCCAGATTCAATTTTAAAATAATAATAACTACTACAGAAGTTTAAAATGTTTTATTTCGATTAAGATGTTCTGTAATGTTAGGAACTGTATTTCTATTTTTACATCCGGTTTAAAAAATGTGGATAATGTTTAGAAATATAAGATATTGTAAACAACTTTCTGGTTTTTTGGGTGCACTTGCCAGATGGGTAGGGCTAAAATAAAGGCTAATTCAGTAAACATTTTCTGTGGTACGGACACAGGGTGGACGCAGGTGTACAGAATATATTCCTAGTCAGCCATTATCATAGGGGAATTAATGGGCATAATAGGTACAATTATAAAAGTAGACATATCAATACATATTCATATACATATTGTCACAACCAGTAGAGGAGTACCCGTACAGTCTGCTCACATTGGCACTACCTCCTAGAAGGCGCGGAGTCAACGGAGTGGAAGGTTTCGCCAGAGGCTCCCGCAAGGGCACTTCGTTTTCGCAGCTCATTGACCGTAGATTGCGGTTCTCCTAGGAGGTGATGATCGAAACTGTAAAGAGAACCAGGGGCCTGATTCATTAAGGATCTTAACTTGAGAAACTTCTTATTTAAGACTCCTGGACAAAACCATGTTACAATGCAAGGGTTGCAAATTAGTATTCTGTTTTGCACATAAGTTAAATACTGACTGTTTTTTCATGTAGCACTAATTTGCACCCCAGGGAACAGGACATCTGTAAGATCTGGAAACTTAGTAGAGAAGCAGGTGCTTTAAATAGACAGAGCTGACAGGCAATTAGCCAATCAAGAGAATGCAGGAAGTATTGAGCAGACCAGGTGTGTGTGTGCTTGCTCAGTTCAGCCCAGCAAGTGAATACAGAAAAAGGGAAACAAGTGAGAACAGTGCCCATAATGCCGGATTAGCTGGTGCAATGTGTGACACCTTTTACAGGTGGACACTGGACACCTAAGCGTTAGTTTCTTAGGATTTCTCGAATGGAATCTCTTCACCAGGATGGGAGCATGGGCGTCAGAAGAATCAATCTTCAAATACGTGGATAGATTTATAGTTGGGATAGGGCATGTCCTAGATCAACTTTAAATTTCAGTGTAAAAATAAAGCTATCAACTATTTGTTTGCTAGATAAAAATACAACTTGTATTTAACGTATGTGCAAAATAATAAACTTATTTGCACTCCTTGCATTGTAACATGGTTTGTCCAGGAGAACATTTACATCTTTGTTTGCCTTACTTGTCTTAATGACTTAGGACCTACAGTGTGCACCCAGCCTAAATATGATGTAAAATAAAAATAGGCAAATCAGGTAATGCTGCTATGTACTAAGTGTGTACAGAAAAGAAGTGAAAATTAGAATTGTAGGAGGCAAGTCACTTCTCATATCACAAATCACATGCATAAATAATAGTATTTACAAGTACTTTTTCCTAGAATAATTTATGAGGAATGAGTGCCAGGGGGCAGTTAGTTTCATTTATAAGGCTATAGATATGCCATTTGTTTATTCTATGCTGATTGACTTCTGTATGTTCTCCACACTATGAATGGCCTGATTTTCTATGGGGCGCAAATTATTCTAGGAACTCTGAGCCAATCTAGGCCAATTTGCAAATCGGTTATAAACGCTCTTGGTGGTGTAACCCCTGATTGCATAAATGTATTGTGTCGTCCATGACTTCTACTTGGTGACTACTTGGCTGTAACTCAGTTTCTTCAAGCCTGGGATAATGTGGGTTAAGGTAGGCAACAGGAGCCCTGAACATGCAGAATAGTGGGGCCAGGCCATCTCCTGTTGTTAGTAAGAAGGTGATTATAATATAAATAAATGGTTACCCAACTTTGTTAATATTATCTTTGTTTGAGAAATTCTTACATACAATTCTAAAAAAATTTAAAAATGAATGTACTACCTACTACTACCAACCAGCAAAGAGAACTGTTTTGGGGGAATGAATATCCGGTATATAAAACATAAAAAACAAAATAATATAAAAACAAAACACCCTGTTACCTAGTAATAGCACTTAAGAATGACACAGTTTAAATAGAAAATTTTTGGTGATATGAAAATTGATTTTCCATATTTTATTAAAAACTTACATAACCACTGAAATGCTTAAAGTGCATCTAACACATAATAAAGGCAGCAATTCTGGGAACTGGGCCAATGTTCATGAGATTGCAGCCTTTCAGTTCAAACTGTCACCACATAGTGTCATGACATTTGTCTCCCACTCGTAGTGCCTCTCTGAAGTCACTGGTTTCCAGTACATTTAGAGGTTGAATTCATATGCGTATTAGTTCAGGCCACTGACTGACTGCCAGCTGTTTGTTGTTGACGGGTGTCCTTTAAATGCACAGCGCAGAAATAAGTCCAGCTCAAGTTTTTGCAAAATTAGGGTGCTCTCTGCTACCAAATATTCAACATGTGTGTGGAAACTATTGTCTATATAAACTGTAAGAAAAAAATCCTCTTTATTCTTTGCTACAGCAGTAGAGCTTTTTCTTTGAAAATACTGATTAAATATCTAGGTGTAAACAGAGGGTGAATGTGAAGGAGACTCTTGTTTGCTTTTCCTTTTTTTTTCCAGGACTGAGCCAGACGCCATAGAACAGAGGTTTGCTTGTACTAATCCAACCACATTGCACAGTACCTTTCCTTCACGCAAGTGTGTTCAACTTTATGTTCCACTGAAATTCATCACATTTTCATGTGTACTGTACCTTGTGTACTGTAGATTGTCTAAATATGTTGATTCCCGCTATTTATATAGTCTCGTTCAACATAGGCCTTGCCTGGTTTCAGAACATTAGTGTTTCTAAAGGAAAGAAAATAAATTATGGAATATACAAAAATAAAGTAAAAATGAAGGGAAATATTATTAAGGTTAATGTCTGCAGAACAGCAGTGGCAGTAATTAAATTCACTTTTATTGAACTAGTAATAAAACAATCTCAAGGTAATACTGATTTAATATTACCATCTCTCTTGCTGACATTATTTCCCAAGCTTTTGGAGACAGCTTAAGGTGCAGTGTGAGCTCCATAGAAATATAGAAAAGTGACTTCTTTCTAGATTCAATGCAGGATCCCCAGTACAAATCATGGAAACACAGGGTGGGTGCTGTCATATTGTAGCATTGATTCATGGTCTGATATAGCATGTCCTAATTAACACAGGTCACCAGGTTATTGATTACTCTTCCTGGACAAGGGTACAACAAACTGATACTGGTATTCAGCCACTTGAAAATACATTATATTCAAAGTTGCTGAAAATGGCTGGGTTAGCGTTAAATTATGCATTCCAAAGAAACTGAAACTTAATAGCATGAGACATGAAAAAATGATGTGAAACATAAATATTTATTTTATGTGTCACTGAGCACTAAGAACAGGGTCATGTGATCAGCAGAATCAACTGGTAAGATCCCTTGTGCTTATCCTTTTTCTGTCAGCCAAGAAGATGGAGAATGCAATGTCGGTAGCTGCCTTTGATAATAGCATTTTCTCTCATCTTCCCATTTCAATGAAGAAATTTAAAGCTGTAGAGCACACATTACGATAAGAGGGAGGTAACTCTCCCAGATTTTTTAATACGTTTCTGAGGAAGATACTGGCAGGGACCCCTGAAGTACTCACTTTCATCTGAATCAAAGCCAATTACAGCAAGAAATACTATATTCCCTCAAGGCAAAAATCAAGGGATACTAATGAGGCACCCACTGCAGGTTTCAATAAGAAAAGACATTTGAAGTCTCTCACAAAAAAAGGGATTCTCTCTACTTCTGTTACAGCTACCCAGTGTGTCTTCAGAATATACAGACAACTGAAAGTAGTGCAAAACAAAAGGCTTTATTATAACTGTGGTACACACTGGTAGATGATTATGAAGGTCCCATGGCAAATTAACAAAGGCTTAAACAGCTGGTGTAAACAATGATTCCATAAATCCTGGAGGCAGGGTGATAGAAAATAAACAATAGGTCACAGCACAGGAACAGACTGGTGGCATAGAAGAAGGGTCTAGACCAGTTTAAATCAGGTAACAAAAAATAGACTTTGAAAACAAGAGATTTCTGGTGACATAATACTTGAATGTAAACACCAACAAGGTCCAGGTACTTAGATTGAAGAGAGACTGGTTGTAGAAAGCCAACCAAAGGGTATAGTCCAGGTTCTCGCTTGAAGTAAAACAGAAATCAGTAGATATCATGACAGAAGTAGTTAGGGAACATTAAAAACCAGCAATGAGAGCCAGGAGTTACAGGTTTAAATAGGCATGCAACAGTAGGGGCAATTAGCTGTCATAGGAAAATAGTTAACTGCTGCATTGCTGGAAAGCCGGTAAGAGAGCTGCAGAGATCCTAGTGGAAGGTAGCACACTATACTAGGATATCAGACTTCAGGTCCTCAATCCTATCATCTTCATTCACTGGCACGACCCATATCAGGCATACCAAATTTACCCTCATGGGAAAAGGTCCAGTTCATCCATTGCAATTTTTTCTCTGTGATAAAATGAAGATGAAAATGATAGCTTCTCTTCTCAGAAGGAGGATGATGTACATTCCTTTAGTCTGTAAGTGGATTGGGAGTCAGAAGTGGTCACAAGATCCTCGGCATCCAATCACATGGGGTAAAATCAGCAACCGACAGATGACCAGGGTAGATCTAACAGGTAGGATTCCCTCTATCGAATTATTACCCATAATTTGGGCTATAAGACATGATTCTGAGGTAACAGATTTTGCTAAGAAGATTTTCCTTTACACCCTTACAAATGAGGAGTCATACCAGTCTCCCAGATATTCCGGACTTAGTAGACCCAAACATTGACCCTGCTTTAATTTCAATTATAGGGAGACTATTTTTATTAAGTCACTTTGGAAAACCCAGCTCCAGATTGCTGATGTGGTCATTCTCTTATTTCTGATGCCCAACAAGGCACAATAGGAGGGCAGTCTCCAGGAAAAGTCTAATGGCTTATATTGTGGCACTGCTCAAGTTCATAAGCAGGGCAGTGTTTATAATTGACCAATCCCTTAAACCGATATCTTATCTTTGGCTATTTAACATAGAAAATCATTTTCAAATCTAAAGAGATGCACTTACCAAGGAATCACTTTCAAAAAGAGGGTTGCTCCTTCAGCACTGGCGACTCTAAAGGTTCTTTCCACTCCAAACATGGAGGAGCTGCCTACTCAGTTTAAACCACCACAAGTAGGTGATACCAACATAAGCTCTCAGAAGAGAGGTCAATACCATGGTAATTATCACAGATAGAAGCATAGAAATTTGACAGCAGATAAGAACTGCTTGGCCCATCTAGTCTGCTCAATGTTTAACCTATGGTAACCTCAAGCCCTACTCCTCACTCAGTACCTACAAAGGATACTATTTAGCAGTCTGGAACACAATATCTTCAAACAAGTGAAAGACAGTTCAGATTGGGCTATGCCTGCCTTTAAGGAGCAATCCATACTAAAACTGCCAAAATATCATAATTTGCAGTCCCTTGATAAATTAAGCATTGTAATCAGCACCAAGACATGATAGAGTTGTCAGATTCCTCAGTCAAGGGTTGGATCAGCTACTATTTTCTCAAAAAAAATCCAGAAGGCTCTATAAGGATGATTCTCAACATAAATGGGATAAAACAATATTTATTCCACAGACGTTTCCGCATGGACAATCTGTCAAACATACCCTACCTTTTAGAGAAAAAATATTCTTGCATGAAGCTAGACTTGAAAAATGCCTTCCACACTATTTCCGTTTAACCAAACCACAGACAGTTTCTAAAATTCTGGTGGCAATTTGTTAAATTGGTGGTCAGACATTTTTTCCACAGCCCATAGGTTACTCTTTTGGACCACATACCAGTAGCTATCCTTTACCCCTGGCTCTCTTGGTTCTCCATTTTTTACTACAGAATGACACAATTTTACCTAGGAAGCCTACTCAGACTTAAATGTCTTTGGTCAGCACAAATAATATTAACAGACCAGGTGAGGGAGGACCTCAGCAGTTAGCTGACCTTTGCCCTTCCCCCTCCACCTACTCAGGGCTCCTTTGCCCTCAACATAACTGTTTATTAGAGCCAATAACTACCAGATTAAGTCCCTCCTCAGCTTTGGACAGTCCCAGTCCTAGTACAATTAGACAACAAAACAGGTGTATCTTTCATAAACCAAATGGGGAACTCAAAGTCCAGAATCCTTTAAAGAGAAGCCTTAGAGTTATGGAAATGGGTATTGCCAAGACAGATCCAATTAAAAATTGAATACTTACCAGGGGAGCAGAACCAGTATGGGGATTTTTGTCTAATCAGAGACGATTTCTGTGTTCTGTCTCTCCGACAGAGCCCACAGGTAAATGGTTTTGCAATTTCCTCAAATGCTCAGACCCCAAGGTTCCTGTCCATTTGTGGCCCCCAGAAGCATGGAGGATGGATCCACTGTCACTCTCATTGATGAGAATATTACTTCATTATGCTTGTCCTCCTCTGTTCTTCCTCTTGAAGGTTCTCCACAAAATCAGTTCAGACAGTGTCAATAATATAATATTGTTATATCCTTTCTGGCCTTACAGAATTTGCTTTCTACTACTTCACTATTTTATCAGAGTTCCAAAGATTCCCTTAGGTTTCCCATTGGCATTTTTCCAGGGCCAGTGGATTTCCTACACAAGTTACCTCAGTCCATGTGAATGGGGATATTGCTGAAATGCTAACAAAGGAAACATTAGCTTATTGGACTTAGTACTGGCCGCCATCCCTTATACATTTTATGGACCCATGGATTATTATTATTTTTCTTATCATTTTTTATTTATAAGATGGCACAAAAAGTCCATAGCACCATACACAGCATTTATAGTAGTATACAATGATTGGTCCAGACCCTTGGTGGCTACCATATTATTCTCAAAAACAGAACAAAAACATATAAGCCAGTTATTAAATTTGACCTTGTGAAAGATCCAGCTGAACCAGGCTTGGCAAAGAGACATATTTAACTGCCTATTTTAATTTCACAGGCATGACCTTTCCCACTTATTCATTACATGCTGAAAGCCCTATAGAGCTGCTTGCCCAGTACTATAAGGGGATGGAATTCTGATATTGATATTTCCCAATTTAAAGTTTATTACATGTGAAGGGTCAAAGGGATTACCTTTCTAGGAACAGTTTTGTCAGAGCAACCACCATGTACTGGCTATTTTACCCACTAGCTGTTGCTAGGTAGCAAGCCCTCCCGAAGAACAAAATTTGAGTTTGCAGGAATCTTTGATCTGCAAGCTCAGTATTTGCTAAGGAACAAATGATTACCACTAAGTAACAGTAACCAGGCCCGGTGCTCCCATTAGGCAACCTTAGGCAGTTGCCTAGGGCGCCGGGACCTGCAGGGCGCCGCTGACTAGATTTTCTAATCTAGTCAGCGGCTCAGGAGAGGGTTGCGCCGCCGCTGTTTTTCAGTGTCCGCGGGGCATCTGTGAAGTATCACACTGTCTGTCAGACAGACAGTGTGAATAAAGTTCTTTCCCGGCGCCCCCCCTCCCCTCCCAGAATGCATCACTCCGCCTCTGCGTGAAGAAGGCGCGGATCAGCTAGAGAAAAGGTAAGTAAACTCTCCTCTTTTTTTTAGTGTGTTCGCGGGCGGGGGCGGCGAAATTTTGCCTAGGGCGCCGTGAACCCTAGCACCGGCACTGACAGTAACCCTCCCACACTCCCTATAGAGTTAGCCTGTTGTCTGCTCTTGAGATTGGGCTTTCCAAGGAATCAGTAAAGTGAAATGGGGGCCTTGCAGAAGGATAACAAACAAGTGTGATTCTATCCTCTATACTCATCTGGAAGGGGCATGCTCTGGATGAAGCTTCTGACACAATACTTTGACTCTATCCAGTTGCCATAGTTTTCATTACTACCCTTGCTAGATACTTCTTTGAACTTGTATGCAGTCACCAGTTTGCTTTCTAGTTCTATAAGTTAGCACATCATTACAGTGTTTTCACCTACATTGTTAACACTTATTGCAGAAAGTCCTCTTAATTTTGTTAATATGTTTCAAATATTTTTTCATGTCAGTGCGTTCCTTGGGAGGCTTTCAGCAATCACTAGCTGTTGCTAAGTGGCAATCCTTTGCTCCCTAGAACAAATAGAGTTTGCAGATCATGGATTCCAGCATACTCCTGTTTTCCAGAACCAGGACAGAAAGGTGAATGACAGTCACTGTTGCCAGCAGCTAACAGTCTGACTCTGGTTAGTCCATTTTTATGCCTCCACATTCCATTATCTCTTCCAACCATACCACACCACTGGCTGTTATTCTACTACTTTATGTATCAATTGTTCCCCACACCTCTTAGTATATATTTTTGCAGCAACCATCTATGGTCTCATTCTTATTTTATTTATCTTTCATATTATTTGTCTATTGCCTCTTTTGATGGTATAATTTAAATAATGCCAATTACAAAAGAGATGAAAGGGGCTGATTAGACAATCTAATAATTTCCATAAATCATGACTGTCCAATGGCACAATAGCTTTGGTTAGAGAATTGAAATTATATTTACACAAATACTTTTCTATTTTATCACAGACTGAACAAAGTAGGGGGGTGGAATTATCAATGACTGGGTTTTCCATAGAGACCTGCCACACATCACCGGCAATTTAAACCTATAGACCTAAGTACCATTGGCCCCTTCCTTGTGCCCCTGCCTGCAGCGTATCAATGTAAAAAAGTGAACTGTGTTCCCCCTAAATAAATAAAAGTGTTATCTGTGCCCCCATAATGAATAAATGTATGATCATCATCTACAGAGCTGCGGAATTAGTGGCGCTATATAAATAAATGATGATGATGATGATCATCATTTATTTATATAGCGCCAACATATTCCGTAGCGATTTACAATTGGGGACAAACACAGTAAACTAATAAACAAACTGGGTAAAACAGACAAAGAGGTGAGAAGGCCCTGCTCGCAAGCTTACAATCTATGGGTATTATCTGTTCCTCCTTTATTACTAAAAATTATATATGTGCTACTTTTTTTTTTTACAAAAGTAATATATGTGGCTTCTTATTTTTCTCAATTAATATATTTGCACCAATAAATTATAATATAATTTTTTGTGCCATAGTAATAATAATAATAATAATATTGATGATGATGATAATAAAGATGATGATAATAATATTAATAATAAATATTATAATTATGTTTCACAAATGTTTCTGTAGTATAGTAGGAATCACACTTACCTTTCTTGATCCAATGCAGTCCAAGGGGTTAAACCCCGCCCTCTACTAGCGAAATGGGGTAGTCTGTGGAGCTTCCCCACCATGACGCAAATGAGTTGGTTAGCAAAATTAGCAAACCCTTCTAATTTACACCAGGCAGGGGTGCGAGAAATGCTACTTGGCATTGATCCGGGTATCCGTACGTGCAGAGGCATGTTTGGCCCTTCCTAGAGGTTTGACATCAATGTACAACACAGTGAGGAAGGAGAGGGATTTTCTTCCTAATTTGTTTCGTTACAGACTGACAGGCAAGATAACTGTGATTTCAGCTATCTCTTCTGTCACAAGTATTTCTGTTATTGATCATTTTTCTGGCAGTTGAACCTACGGTCTGTCTAACCGCAGGTTACTGTATTCAGTGATTTGCATGTTTTTAATAGAAAAAATAGGGATGGCAATTTCTGGTGGGTTGCGATAGAAAATGGTGGTTTTGAAGCAATTTATTTGGTGGTTTTGCATTGATAAATTCATTGTTTGTAAAATTGTGGTAAAATTACACCACTTTTAAAAATCGCTACCTGATAAATTCCCCACTTGGCATGGTTTGAAAGAATCAAATGTGATTTCATGCAGACTGCATATAATACTACTACTTATAAAACTTATCCAGTGATTTTCTTCTATGATGCTCAAAACATATTCCAATTTACAAAAATGTCATGGATGTAAGACAGATACATCAAAGATTAGGCATTAGAGATAGGTGAAAGCTCTCTTAATCACCTCCTTTGAAATGAAAATGTTAAATACATGATGGTAGGATGTTAGAAGGAATTGAACCAGTTTATAAGTAATAGACTTTACTGTAAGGTAGAGCTGGAAGGTAGAGCTACATAGGCAAACAGAGGGGAGGTTCCTAGTACCTGGAAACCCCCTCTCCCAGCCTGGGGCACTGAATGCTTCAAGTGGCTGGGCCCTGGACCCTGATGATGAGACTATTAATTTAATGCTGGGGTGGTTTGGGTGCTATTAATTAAATGTGTGGCTGAGTTTGAGGAGAAGAGCTATTTCTTAAAAGTGAATGCTAATTATTTAATGTTTGGGAGGAAATAGGATTATTTATTAAATGTAAATACCTTTAATTTAATGTTAGGGTTGTTTGGGGGAAATGGATCTTTTTATTAAAGGTGAATGACATTAATTTACTGTCTGGGTTGTTTTCTGGGAGGCCTAATTATTAAACGTGGGCGCTTTTGACTTAATATTAGGCTGCTTTGGGGGAAGGAGGCCTACTGTGTTCACTCATTACTGGGATTTCTTTATCATGTACCTGTCCTTTTTCCAAACAGGGACCCAACATTCCAGGATCCAGACAAGCAGCAACTGAACTTAGGACACGAGCAGCTGCAACAAGTAGTGAAAGCAGCAAGAACAGGTAGGAGAGAGCAGGACAGTCTGCCAACTGTTCCAACACACTCAGTCAGGACATTGTCGTGACTGTACGGACAGTTGGGAGGTATGCCCCGTTTCACATGTCTCTGCTCGAAAAGGGAGAGCTGCGTGCACCTAACAGTACTGCACGCAGCATTGCCCGTGTATATGATGGGGATAGAAAGAGTTGGAGAGCAGCCAAGCACTGTCTAAAATTATAGCCACACCCCTATGCATGCTGGTCACACCCACTGGGGCAATGCATGGAAATCCCTCTCTACAAAATCCTGCGTTTGCCCCTGAGCTATTGTATCAATCGCAGGTTAGGAATGGTGATTTCTTTATTGTAAACTGAAATTTCACTAGCAAGGGATTTACTTTCCATTCCTTATCTGTGGTTAGATATTATCTGCTGTCAGCATGCTTACAAAGCTGCGCTCATTTTAATGTAATTCCAACTGAACCACAAATAATTTTCTATGGAAATTTGTCCAATTGAAACATTTGCCATTGTCATTTATCTTTTTTATTTATTATTACATTCATTTAACTATTTACAATGCTAAGCTTAGAACATTGACTCAACAAATGTGAACATACTATGCAATTACAAATATAAGATTTCTACTACCACCAAGTGGTGAAAAAGAATTATGGAAGAGGGAGATTCATAGTTTCATTGGATTTAACTTAATTAATCTTTTTTGTTGTTTGGAATAATTCTACTCTAAGTATTCAGTTTTAAGGTGTACTTTATTTTCACATGCTAATGCATAGCTACAACTTTCACAAATAATAATTATAAAAAAAGTTTTTATAAAAGTTTGTTAAATACATTTATAAGAATTCAATAATTTGTGTTATTTTCTCTTTTCTCTTCATCTATATGATTACTGTACAGATGCATAAACTGAAGGTTGATACTTATGCAGTAGAGATGCTGAAACTGCTCACGAAGTGTTTTCAAAGCGGTTTGTTGAATAGGTATAAATATTCACAACTTTGTCTAAATGTCTTGAACATTAAATCAATTAAAACAATTAAGCTAAGCTCGAGTAGGTAATATAGGTTTGACCATGTTCTAGCCAGTTTGATCATGTTTGGGTCTTTTCGAATTTGGTCAAGATGGTTCATATATGATCAAGTTGGTTCTTCCCCACGAAGTTGCCAATACTAGAAATAGGCTTTGCCAGGGCTGCTGTTGCTATAGCAGGGAAAACTGCAGCATGGGGTCTTCCTGCCATAGCGCCAAACCAGCACTTGGCCCTTGTAGTACTACAAGTGTCAGCACACCCATAGCTGCCACAGCATGCTGTTCACTTGACATTGCCTGGCACCCTCTGGGACATGTAGTGCACAAGAAAAAATGTCGATAAGACCCTCATACCATTTTAAAAATACATTTATTTGAAATAAAGAAACCCCTACAACATCCCCTTATACCCTCCTTATTGGTCAATTAGATTAATGTGGGAATTCCTGGCATCCTTTTCTTCTCCTATAGATCTCAGTCTTGGCAGAAAAAAATTCCATATAGGATGACGCACAAGCACTTCAGTTGTGAATGAGAACTTAGCAGTTATATTGTCATATTTATAACAGGGGATTCCCCTTGGTCTTCGCTGATCCCCCTCGGCAATCCACCCTCATGCTGGCCAGCCTAGGGCTGGTTTGGCACTATGGCAGGGAGACCTCACGCTGTGGATATCACTGCTATGGAACCACCATCCCTAGATGACAAAGCCTAGTAATGGTACTGGGAAATTTGGAGGACCCCACGCTTTTTCCCCCTTGATATTGCCAGCTACAGCCTACATTTTGTTCGCTGCACCTTATAATAATGGGGAAGACGTCTCCCTGGATGTGCTGAAGGCTGGAACTTCTGAGGACACGCTGGTAGTCAGATCTGCACATGTGGGCGTCACCTGAATTGTGGCCAAGTTCATCAGAGCCCGCAGTATAAGATTTATTACATCAGCACTTGTTTTGTTACAGGGTGCCCTTAGTAGTACAGCGAGCAATATGTATACCATTACTAAGGCCATCAGTATGGAGCAGCAAATTTTCAATTGATAGAAAGTGTGTTTTTTGAACACTTTGGAGGACTTTATGATTATATATTTCTTATATGAACTGTTATACTTAAAGGTCTGTAGTTCTGTAATGACCTATTGCTGTTTATAAGGATTACTAAGCTTTGAAATTGAATTTGGGAATTTATTATTTACACCTGCCACGTTGAGCGATTAATTTTATTATATTGTAATAATTACACCAGCACTCTCTCTCTTTGTTACTTTTTGTTTGTTCCAAGATATAACAGGCACAGTACCTGTTAAGTAGAGAGCAGAGGGTAAATTAAGCACCCTTAATTATTCATTAGAGCCTGGGAATTGTTCTGGTTGGTTTCTCTGAGCATTTCCAAATGAGTAACAGTGACCAGGCAGCTGTGAGTTATCAAAGATGGCTCCTTGCTATGGTCTATAGTACAGGCTTGTAATTAGGGGAGTGTGGCTGTCTTTTCAAACTCCCATTATAATGGTTGGCAGATGTGTTAAAACAGCATTAGAAAACACTTTACTTCAATATAAAACAAATTACAATGATTTCTAAATGGTCTTACTATTGTAGATGATCTACAAATGTACAACAATGGGTAAAGTTCCCTTCAGAGTTAATAATATGGGCGTTTCATTAACACAATGCACATATCAAGTAACATATCTGTGACAGAATGGACCTCCTAAGCCACCCTGTCTGTTGTGTTGCTGGGAACCAGCTGGGCTTGACTTGCCACTGTCCGCTTCCTTTATCTCAAATGCGCCCACCTGTTGCAGTAGAAGGAGCCTGCTGCCACCCCTAGGCTTCTAAAACGGCGCCTAGACCGCTTCCTTCTGGATAACTTTCACTGCTGGGTTACCCCCTCACTGGGCAGCTGGGCTGGTACCCCTGACCTCTTCCTTTAGATTAGGGTTGCTCTGGATGGTTTCCCCCTGGCCTATCACACTGGCCAGAGCTACAAGGTAGCAGGCAGAGCGTTGGTACTGGAATGCTGGATTCCAACCTCAGAACAGCTGGATAATGGATTAGATTGGCTATAATCTGTAGGTCACAGGAATTACAGCTGGTAAGTAGGCATCAAAGCAGGTTTCTTCCTCAGTGATGTTTATTAGCTCAGGAAATCCTAAAAAGGACAGTTACACATGCCAGTTTGTGGTACTAGCAATCTTTCCAGAAGTTACAGATGGTATGATGATATATTACATGGTCAAACAATACACTTTTTATACAGCTTTACAAAGATACCCTGGCAGGAAATAATCCAGCGCCCTGCTCCTCTAACCAAACCAGGTGCTTCATGCAGCCTGCACATAACTCAGCCTGGAGGGTTTAACATTTTTTATATTGCTGCTAGTGACACCACAGCATCTGAGGTTTTATATTGAATGGTTACCATCAGGATTGAACATTTTGTCTAATATCGCAATTAAACTTGCAAAATTCACATTAATCTGTGATCACTTGCATCTTGAGTGTTACACACAAAGGAAGTCTGCGCGCAATTCTAATTACCCCCCTGTGCTTTCAGACTCAACAGACGTGTTTGTCATTCAGTTATATAAAGGTCTAATTAACATGAGATTATCTGTCTCCAGACACTTGAAAAACATATCCCCTCTACTCAGATGCTTACTTTGGATTTCCTATAGAAAAAGTTACAAAACCCAACCATGTCATACTATCTCCGAAATACATCAATACAAATACAGTACCTTTCCATACAAACACATACCAGTATATATAAAAAAAAAGTACATTTGCAATGATGTAAATTGGCTCCTGCACCACTAATTGAAATTCATTTCTACAATAAATTATTTCTTTATGATCCAACCACACAATCAGTCAGACATTTTCATTAGACTATTCTGTACTGGGCTAGTGAAAGCTTTTCATTGATTGATTACGATGAGGTATTGCACATTTACCATGTGGTATTGTACACACTTTTCCAACCAAGTGCGTAAATCCCCCTCAATGCTTTATTACAGGTCACCAAAACATGAAATCAAACTTGACCTATTTTCTTTTGTAAACAGGCTTATTGCAATAAGACACCAACATTAAAAAAGTATATTTTTAAAAAAGAAAATAAATCACCTCTTATAAAACTAAAAATTAAAATTTACACAAAAAAGTCATCATAGCTATTAGTATTTAGGGTTTTTAATTTTTACTCTTTAAAGCTGTGTGTATTATGCTGCAATGTAGTTATATTTTTCACTGTATCACATGCATTCTACATGTAATAGTTATGTTTTGTTTAATATTACATGGTTAGTAGTTATCTACATGTCCACTAGAGAGCAGCATTGGACTAACATTTAGCACAAACTGTATTTTGTTCTAGTAAGTTTTTTTAATTTAAAAATTAATGAACTGAAACAAATAAATTAAGCAATCTCATTATTTGTAACATTCATTTAACAATATGTCAATCAACGTAGGTACCCACTTTATGTTGTTTATGTTAATATTTAGCATCCAAATTCTACCAAATTAAGTTTATCTTCTCCACTAGAGAAGTTTAGCATTACCCTGTGATTACATAAAGATGAAAATGTATATACTAAAGGAAATTGATGAACTGCTGGTGCTGTTATATAAATGCATTTTGTTTTAAAGGTGCTTTGTGTGTATTTATTTAATGCATATTTTCCAGCTCACTCAGTCTCTGCTAGCAACCTTTACCTTTAGCAGTACACAGTGGCACAATGGCTAGCATTGCTGCATAACAGCGCTGGGGTCATGGGGTCGATTCCAACTAAGGGCCCTATCTGTGTTCGGTTTCCTTCTTTAGATGTCTACACATTTTTGGTCGTTACCTCAAAGTCAACAAGCGTAAAAGAAATTTATCACATCCTGAGCTTGATCAGATTAGCATATCAAAATGGTAATGATTCAAAGCAAAGTAAAATAAACTCTTATGTACAAGTCACAGGGCTACAGTTTTGGAATGTAAGTAAAGGCACATTAAGATAAATGTATGTTTAAATTGTGGATTGTCTTTATGTCAGACCAGACAATTTATTCCATCTCTGTGATTGAATAGCACATGTTTGGCAGTGTAACTGGTGGAGAGGACTTGGTACACCTTTTCCACTGAACATAGATATAACCCAGCACTCCAAGAAGCTCTCAGGTTACTGGTCTCGCTAGTACAGAAGGTCCACCGATCTGATATTACTCCTCATTACCCTGTATTCTTGGTTATCAGGGCTGTTTTACAAGTGGGCAACTTGTAATTGTCTGAAGGTCTTGGCTGACTCGACATACACCCACCTACACCTCTTCCATTTCTTCTGCAAAGCTATTCCAGTATGAAGACATAGCTGCCAGTATGTGTGGCATGATGAAGAATCATCATGTTTATTCGGGTTGGGTACGTGTTAACGGGGACGAGAACCCTGACACGATTTACACCTCCACTACAATGACGATTCCTGAAAAAGAAGAAGGCAATTTAAGCAGACTTAACTTAAACCCGAAGATCCAGCTCTCCGACGGCAGCGCCTGCAGACAGCCAGTCATTCCGATGAGGCAGCTGTCCGGCAATTCACTTGGGCGCCGTTCATTCATGTTAATTTAAAGTGGTAATGTTTGGACCCCTCAGGCTTACTGTTTAAACAGGATGGGTCCAAACATTGCCAGAAGGATGCTGCTAGACTGTGAGTAGCACTCTTCCCCCAATGTATATATATATGTAGCTTGCTTTAAAATCCCAAGTGTTTATATCTGAAAGCCATTACGTGATGGGCAGTCTCAGTTACATCTGATCTATTTAGTGGATGAAGAACAGGGGTCTATTTGACTATGTGCAGCTGCCCCAACCAACAAAAAAATATTTTATGCTTTTAAAATTCCAATCTATTAGAATGCAACTGTGTGAGGGGAAGTATCAGTGACAAATAAACTATTTAGAGGGCAAAAAACAAAAAAACAGGGTTTGACTGTAAGCAGCCCCCCTCCCCAAAAATAATAAATTCCAAGGGCCTGAGTCATTAAGGGACATATCTCTGTTTTTTTGTGCGTATCATACGCAATTCCCTTCTGCGCAAGCCCAGAACGAGGACACTCAGCCATCAAGGAAAGCAAGTCCGCTGCATATGCCAACGCAAATGACAGTTACGACGGCCTACGAGTTTGTGGTGTGAACAGGGCGGGGAATGGGCGTGTGCCCGTACTCGATGCACAATGTGGGCGTGCCAAACTGAAGTGAATGCAGCCACGTCAAAATGAAGCTCTGCATTTGTGAAAGTTTTCTGCCGTCTCTCTTGCACCAGCTAGGGGTCTAGTCTAAGTCCTGGGTCAGTAGCGTAGGCAGCTATAACATGTGTCTGTAATCAGGAGCAACTGAAAAAGATTATTTTATGTACAGTAGACATTAAGGACAGCCTAATAAATGTTTTTCAAAGGAAAAAAAAAATTAAAACATTTTTTTTTAGACCGTTTCCATGTATAATCATAAATGACTTTATTATTTACATGTAACATTAATAGATTAATATTTTTTTTCTGTGCGTTCTTTTGAGCTTTCATGTTCCACATACATATTATTCTCATCCTGCAGTGTCTAGTCTAGTACATAAGAGTGAACCTACACCTATAACCAACACCACACGTATCTTGAGATCTGTTCCTTGCTGACTCCGAGAGTATGCAGAGCCAACATGCGAGCCGTTGTGAACAACTGCACGATACGCTCAGTAGGCGTTCCTTAATGACTCAGGCCCCAAGTGTTTAATTCTGAGAGCAATTTTGTGAGGGACAGAATCAGTGACATCTGAACTGTTTAGTAGATAAAAAACAGGGTTTTGTTTGACTTTGAGTAGCACACCCCCAAAAAGAAAGAAAACATATGTATTCTTTTCTTTTAAAACCCCAAGTGTTTAAATTTGAATGCAATTGGGCAGCACGGTGGCTAAGTGGTTAGCACTTCTGCCTTACAGCACTGGGGTCATGAGTTCAATTCCCGACCATGGCCTTATCTGTGAGGAGTTTGTATGTTCTCCACGTGTTTGCGTGGGTTTCCTCCGGGTGCTCCGGTTTCCTTCCACACTCCAAAACATACTGGTAGGTTAATTGGCTGCTAACAAATAGACCCTAGACGGTGTGTCTGTCCATCTCTGTCTGTGTGTGTGTTAGCAAATTTAGACTGTAAGCCCCAATGACTGATGTGAGTGAGTTCTTTATATAGCTCTGCGTAATTAGTGGCACTATATAAATAAATGGTAATAATAATAATAATAATTGTGTGAGGGGCAGTATCAGAACTATACCAGTAAGTGGCTAAAATACAGGGTGCTGTGAATTGGACATTGTGTGCTAGCATAACTATGCTGAAAGGGTGAGGAGGAGGATGATGCTATAGGAGCTACTGCTGTTGCTGAAGGTGCTACACCTAACCAATGGGCTGTCATTTTCATGTAGTCTTTTGTTTGACCAGTTCTGCTTGTTCACATGTCTGTGGTTATGTGAGTAGTTGGTACAATGGCATTTTCTAGGGACTGGATTACTTTTTGTTTAACCTCCCTAGGAATTGCTTAGGAATTGCTGCTCAGGAGAAATGGAATCAAGATGGAATTTGGTAGTGTACACACATGATCTCATCTAATCCGCTAAAACTTGATGCATTGATGGAGGAAATTGGATTCACATCAAATGCTAACATAGCTGTCATGGCCTTAGTGATCCTCTGTGCAACAGGTTGCTGGCTGTCATACTTGCAAACGTTTGCTTCACAGACAATTACTATTTAAAACAATGTTTACTCTTCTTGGTCCCCTTCTGTATAGATGTTTCACCCCCAGCAGCAGCAGCAGCTGTAGTACACAAGGATGCCTCATGGGAATCATGAATTGCATTAGGGGATTCAGTTTGCATATGAAAATTGGATGCTGGACTAAATACAAATAATAAGGAGGTTCATGATGAAAGTGTTGATGGTAAAGATTGCATAGCCATTCTGCTGCAAGCTGGACTGCTTGTTACTATACATGATTTTCCACCTTTTGATAAACTACTTGAATGAACTTACTGCATATAAGGTAACAGAGGGATTGTCTGCTTGCACGCAGGGCCTTCTTATCGCCATGTATATTTGCATTACCCATTATTGTTTTATTACTGCGTTTGTTTCCAATTATAAAGCGCTATGGAACTTGCTGGAGCTAAATAAATAAATGATAATGATGAAGTCATGAAGGGAGGAGGTGCTTATCTCTACATATTGTGGTATCATAAAGGCTGACAGATGTTGTCTGGGTTGTGAAAAAAATATTTCCGCAAACAAGAGATGGAGTTTTTGGTCTTTTGCCTATGCATGATAATACACTTATAATAGGCATGAGTTGGTGACTGACTTACTTAGACACATACATCACTCTCCTCATTATCTTGTTCAAGTACAACACATTGTAACATTATCCTGTTGCACATTAGCAAGTTCCAAAGTAGCATACACAAGTTCTATGTCTAAATCATCATCATTACTACTCATCCTCACATTTCCAAAGTTAAGTGGATAACGGCTAGACATTCATTTGGTCAACATTAAGAAGTTGACAACATTAGATCAGCACTTCAAATGTCGACAGTGTCATTAGGTAGATATTTCACATGATTGACAGTATCATTATGTTGACAATTCGAATGTCGGAAGTATTATTAGGTCGAAAATTGAAATGTAGACAGTATTAAGTCAAAAATTCAAATGTAGACAGTATTATTGGTTCTACAATTCAAATGTAGACAGTATTACATGGTTATGGTTAGGGATAAGGTTAGGGATTTGGTCAGGAATATTATAGTCGACCTAATAAAATTGTCTACATTTCAATTGTCATACTAATAATGCTGTCTACTTTTCTATTGTCGACCAAATACTGTTAATGTCATTATTGCTGACATTCCAACTCATTCCAACTCATGTACATATTATGGTGTCGAACATAAAAATGTTGACTATGTAACTGTCGAACATATGTATCGCACCCTTTCCAAACAGTTGTGACATTTTAGAGAGAAGCTGCACTATAATCAAAGTGTCAGAATCTGAAATGTCTGACTCACATATAGCACTCATGGACACCCTTAGACTCTGCTCAGAATTCTGTGAACACCCAAGTTGTTCTTCAGCCTCAGTGTTCTTTTCATGCACTGATGTGGCTGTTTTGGAGATAACAGACTTACACTCAGAGTGGGAAGGAGGTGCATTTCAAGTTACAGAAGATGCATTACAATGTTTACAATTACAATGGGCATTCTAGTATGTGTAACAGCAGTAGCAGAACCAATACTAGCAAAATGTGGTCATGGTCCCTGCCTTTTCTTGCCACTGCATGTAATGCATGGAATGTTAGCTATTTTAATTTTTTAGACAAATCACCACATTCATCAGTAATTTTTCCCTTAATAGTTAAGTCAAGAGCTGATCTTTTCTGTGAGATTGACAAACATTGTTTGGATTTGGAGCACCATTTCTTATACTTTCTTCCCACATGACCTTTTCTACTCGCTGAAGCTGAAACAGTATTACTACTTACAGTTCTAGTACACGGATGCTCCTGATCTGTAGACTGATCCATGATTGATAATAGGAGTAAAGCTACTTGAAATAGGAGCTACTTGTATATGCCACCACACCATGTGAATGCCAAATGAGATAGGGAAAGAAGGGACTGTTAGCTTGATATGTAGACCCTGCTCCACAATATTATTAAAATTAATACAATTGGTTCATTAACGAAAACATTTTGTTTCATTTGAGCTGTGCTGTGAAACACAGTGCTCTGTCTTTTTGCTGCTTACTGATTGTTACACACCAGCCCAGCGGACCGGCACCGGCATTGTTTCCTCTCTCTCATAAGTGGTGATCATAGGATTGTGAACTCCGTTTTGGTTCTACAGCCACCATCCGGTCTCCTGTTCTGCGCATGTGTCATCTACCACTCTCTCTTATGACCTCCTACCTGTTCCCATTGGTCCTGGCACTTTGGAGCGCTATTTAAACATCCAATTTCCTGATATCCGATGCCTGTTCTTCGAGTTACTCACTCTCATTAAGGATTGGGCTTCCTTCGGTTTGACTCACCTACTGTTGCTCGCATTACCACTCTGTGACCAGCTGTAGTTTCTCTCTGTTGTCTCTACTAGAACTACCGCTGCACCTGTACTCCTCAGCCGTGTCCTGTGTTCCATCTTCGGGTCTGCCGGCCCTGCTCCGCTACTACGTTATTGGAACTCAGGCCTCATTAGGAACTCTTCACACCTGCTGCTCTGAGTTATCATCTACGGATCAGCTAAGTTCCATATCACTACTGTTTCTAATTGAACTGCCGCTGTACCAGTAATTCACCTGGTACAGCGGAATTTTTTAATGAAATCCAGATTCAAAACCAGAACACATGATAATTTTTGGCAAAAACCAAAGCAAAAGCACAACAATGATTTTAAAACCAAAACCAAAATACAGGCACACATCTCTATTTGATATATGCTTTTTGATGCAGGTAAAATTATTTAGTGTGGCATGGAAAACAAATGTAAACTGTCAAGTACCCATTTGCAATTTTTCTTAATCTTCTAATTAGGATAATCGGACATGTTGCTGCAAATCTTTCTACATTCTACACATTACAGTTGTACAAGATAGAATAACCCTACAAAACACTTTGGGGAACATTTACGACAACTAAAGCAAAGTAAAGGGTGTTACCAGTGGACATTTGCTAAATTACACAACAAACACAGGACTTGATATATTTTTAGAAATGTCCCCACTTGTTTCATTATAATGCCAGCAGATGTACAACATTTATGCTTAAATCAATTATTTGTACTCAAATTTTCCTTAGGTCATCAATTATAGGAATTCAGAACTATTGATGTAGGAATTTGGCAAAGCGAAAAGGAGAGAAAAGCTCAGCTGTTTGAGAAGACAAGTTGTTTTCTCAAAAGTGATACAGCGTATTGGTTATACCATTCATACAGGTATTATTACAATATTAGACTACCTCAGTGATTTACAGTTATTTTTTAGGGGAAGAGAAGGGGTTAAGATGTATTTTTTACTTTTTTTAATGTATTTTATAGGAATAAATGTATTTTTTATGATCATTTCATGAAGAAACACTTTTAAATATACTACCCATGACAATTTCAATAATAAGACCAATTCTAGAAATTAACCTAAATAATAGTCAATAACTTGTACTATTGTACTTGTTTACTTTACTGAAGGACTGCAACCAGTCCTTAAAATAAAGATGACCTCTAACAGTCTCTCCTGCTCTGAAAGGGCTTCTTTCAAAGCCACTAGAATGAATGGGAAGCTCATAGGTGTAGTTTTGACAGTGTTTTTTTGTTAGAGGATTGGTCTAATAAAAATGTTTTGTAAAATTGTAAAATAAAATTAAACTTTGCAGTTTAGTTTCTGATTTTCTTATGTAGCGCAGTATTTATTTTTATCCTGCAGATGGCAATATCGCAGTTACTATTGCATTTACTGTCCTTAGAAAGCATTCTGCTAGTGGCTAAATCTCTTCATATACAGTAATGGAAACAAGAAGTGAACCTTCCAGGATACATGAATGATCAGAAACTTTAAACTTAAGCATTCCATTAGCAGACGGGGGGGTAGATTTATCAAATCTTCTAAAAAGGAAAAATTGAGGTGTTGCCAGTAGCAAGCAATCAGACTCTAGGGGGTAAATGTATTAACATGCGGGTTCTTCAACACCCGCGAGTTCAGCGTCTTCGGCGATTAAATTTAAAGCGGCGCTGCATTGTAAAGGGAAGTCTCCCTTTACAAGGCAGCGCCGCTTTAAATTTAATCCCCGAAGACGCTGAACTCGCGGGTGTTGAAGAACCCGCATGTTAATACATTTACCCCTAGGTATCATTTTCTAGAAGGTATTCAATATAAAATAGCTAGAATCTGATTGATTGCAATAGGCAGCACCCAAGCTCACCCTTTTTAGAAGCTTGATAAATCTATTCCTATATCTGCAGACCTCTGTTGAGTTCTGTCTAGTGGACAGATACATATTGGACCACACTTAGGAAGCACACCTAATGCCATACATGCCCACTTTTAAGATTTCTCCCCCGGGAGATCCGGGGAAAAAGTCATGTGACATGGGCTAGGAGGAGGGAGTGGCGACATTTTTCGCCTCCATAGCCCCTCCCCCACCATAGGAAAGCCGAAATTCACGGTATTGAATTGAGGGGGTGAGCTTAATGACACAATTAAGCCACGTCCCCTCCATTCACTGTCGTGAATTTCGCCAAATTTTTGGGAGTTTTGCCTACTCTTCTGGGAGTCCGTGAGGACTCCCCGAAATTCGGGAGTCTCCCGGGAATTCCGGGAGAGTAGGCAGGTATGCCTAATGCATGACTCAAAACACATTGGTTTTGCACCAGTCTATCTCAATTGTTCACCCACAGCACATCATCCTTTCATGCAGGAGCAGTCTCCGCAAGCTAAAAGTGTGCCTTGACATGTGGAGAAATGGAAAAATCTTTAGGAGGTGCACTGTTAAATGACACATCTAAGTCATTCCTACACTTTTAGCAGCACACCTTTAAATCAAACAGTTTTTAGTTTTTCTCCTAAAATACTGCTCAACTTTGTCTTATTTATGACTTATGTATGGCTTAAATAAATCTATATATCATGACTATACAAGCCCTGAATACTTTGAATCATGGGAACTAATTGGTGGAATTCTACAACTCCAGTGGAACAGTGTTGACTGAAGTGTGAAGATAGAAAGACCAGCAAGGTAAGGAGACTCTCACCTAGTGCAAATGTGCATCTGCTTCAAAATTTTAATCAAACAGCAATTGCTCAGTCTATTCTATTCTATGTAACTAAAGTGATGCTTTCTTATTTTAGTGTGGGCAGATTTTGAATAATGGTTTCTATGCAGATTCCTTGCATCATTCCCTCTCAATGCACAACATAGTTAATGTATTTCCCAGTCCATCCTACATTGTTGGTTGCAGTTTACCATTTATAAGTATTAATTTGCTAACCAAAATGCTCTATTTAGCACTTTATGATAGTTAAATAAAGGTACATTCACAGAAATAGATACATTAGGAAAAACATCCTTGATCTTTTGTTCATTAAAAAAGCTTTGCTTGTGATGTAGGTGTGTGACAGCTTATCCTATTGACTTAACCCTTATAAACTTAACCATTTCTTGATGATATATTTTGGGTAACCATTTCCATCAATTCTCTGTCCATCATTCTGCAACAATTTAATCCATCCTTGTAGATAACTATGTATGTGTTAGGCCGACGGTCTGTTCACAAACCTACAGAACTAGTTGGCGGAGGCCTTCACCTTTAGCAGCTGCCTTTCCCATAGAGCTTTATACGCTCACCGGTATTCAGATGCCCCCAGGACTTAACTCCAGATCTAGTGTAAGTTTGTAATACAGAACCTGTAGCGGCAGGCCAAGAGGCTGAGTAGATGGCAGCGGAAGGTCAGACGTAAGCCGAGGTCAGAGGACACTAGCAAAGCAGAATGGTCAGATAACACGCCAAAGGTCAGGGTCACAAGCAACACAACGGGGTCCAAGGTACAGGCCAAAGGATCAGGGTCACAGGCAAGCAGACAGAGTCCAAGATACAAGCAGGGGTCACAACAGCAGGTCCAAAGGCAAACGGACAGAGCATCCACAGGGCAAACAGAACCAGGACACAAGCAGGTCAGCAAGAGAGTAATCCACGCTATAACCGGCAGGGAGGCTAAGCCCTCCCTGCCTTAAATACTAATGCTGGCCAATCAGGGCTTTGCCCTGTAACAACACTCAGGAGTGGGGTAACTAATGCTGGTTAAATTATTCAGCCTGCAGGCTTGGAGACATGCGCCCGGCTGCCCTGTATTGCCGCAGCGCAAGCGCTGGCAATTCAGCGTGGCCGGACCAACTACAGGAAGTGACGTCCCGGTTGTCATGGAGACACCCGGGACACCAGGAGGAGTTAGGAGCGAGTTGCGGCAGTGCCTGTGGCCACCGTGGCTCCTAACATTATGCAGCAGTTTTATTATTTGAAGCTATTCTAAGGCACTAAATTATACACAAGTATGTCTCCACCCTAAGGAGTCCCTTTTATTGTTATGCAGAGATAAGGCTGATGAAAATATCTCCTATTGCTGCAATTTGTCAGGTGAGTGACACTCAGCTGCCTCTGCGATACTAGTCAGAAGTGGTAAGTGTTAACTTACTGCTTTGCCAGGCCAGTCTGAAGGGATATGCTCATGCATGAACTGATATGCTCACTGGAACCACTTAGTAAAAATAATAATAATAATAATACTTTGTAAAAATATGTAAACAATATTGCTGATTTAAAAAAATGCCTTTTTCATAGACTAAACATTGGTTTCATTCATTTTCTACAGAACAAGAATGGTTAGATTATTTTTGACAAAGCCCAGAGATTATTTTTTGCTGCTTTGCATAAGAAGCTAATCTTTGGCAAAACCCAGAGTTGTATTGCCTACAGGAGCAAGCAACTAATTTTGTATCTCTATATAAACACCCCTTATATTATTTATCTATTAATGTTTCTTAGATTATTATTAAAATCTCAACTCTGGCAAATAACCTATCACTGTTATAACCACTATTATTCCACATGATCTCTTCCAATAATAAAATACTCAAAAATATTTAAAATATTGCTACTTAGTATCTAATACAATTTACACTGTAATCACTTATACCATAATGTTGGCAAATTAATGATAGCATCAATCTCTGATGATGGTGAAAGAGTGTCCTAGGGCAGATTGCTGTTTGTTCAATTTATTGGTGACAATTTAGTCTTGTAGTTTGTTTGTTGTTATTGGTGAATTTATGGTGTCAAAGTGGTGATGTATTTCATTTGGCTAGGATTTAGGAATGTATATATATATTTTTTTAAAAGTACGTTTTATTAATTACATCTTATTTTTAACAATGTTGCAAAATTCTCAGAAGGTACAATAACAAGTATTTGTACATATAAAGATAAAGACGATGTACAACATTTTCTCACCGTCCTTTTACAACGTAAATTTGGCTGCGAGTTAATCTCATGCATTCAAATTTACATGCAGATGTTGTTTTTATTTTGAACAAAACTGAGAGAAATAATAAAAAGAGAAGGAAAGAAGGGGGGGGGGGAGAGAATTGAAAGGATTGGGGAAAGGAGTAGTCAAATCCATTAATTACAATGAAGGATTGGTCTCTACTAGAATTGAAGCAGGGGTTGATTATGGTATGAGGCTAGACCTTGTGGAAAGACACGGAGGAGCCCCTTAGCACACTAGTGATGTGCTCCCATTTGGTAAGTATGCCAAACCTGACCACAGACCATTTGGAGAGTAGGGGGTGTGGGGTTTTTCCAGGAAGCAGCTATCTGACAAGTGGGCGCGCTGATTATATGCTGGAGGATCTTATGTGTAGGAAAGTCCACCTGGTAGAGGTAAGGGCAATAATACATGCTTAGGGTCGGAGGGTATGGGAGTGTCGAGGACCGCTGTAGCTAGTGTGAGAATCGCTGTCCATTATGAGCGTATTCTAGGACAGTCCCCCCAAATATGCATAAAGGTGCCAACTTGGCCACAATTTCTCCAACATGTGGGGTTTGTTTGTGGATATATCACGTGAAGCCTAGCTGGCACATAGTACCACCTGTGGAGCAATTTATGAGCATTTTCTTTAATACGGACATTTATGGAACTACGGAAATATATGGAGATGGTTGGTGGGATTGGAAGTACAGGATGGATTAAAAGGTTTGGGGAGGAGCGTGTGCAGATAATAGGGATTGTACGGGGCCCAGGATTAGGTGAAATATCACCAGCAGCCATGAGAAGGAGCAGGGAGAGGAAGAGGACATGCAAGGATAATTTGTGGATTTGAGGTTTATTTCTCTTTCTGTAGGCTGGTGAATGTGGTGGGTCCAGGAGACAAAACAGTTCATGTGTGCAACTTGTGAGGAGGGAAGTAGCGAAGGGAAAATTATAATCGGGGAGGGAGGAATAGGATGATGGAGAAAGAGGAGAGAAGTATGGTGACAGTAAATAGGAGATACTGTAAATTGAGTAGGTGCATGATTGAGAGATGTAAATGAATGTGTATTAGCTAGGGTATGTAATGAGAAATTGAAAAGGAACAATTGATCCAAATTGTGCAGGGCAATGGAAGAGGTGAAGGATACTTTACCGTCCCCTGGCTGGAGTAGGCAGTTGAGGTCCAGGACACGTTGAGGTCCAGGAGGATACTGACAGTTAGGTGCAGAGGGTCTAGCAGCCAAACACAGATGGAAACAGCAATCACAATTGAGCTCAGTGGATAGCTGAACAAACATGGTAATTCAGTAGATCCTAAAACTGCCTTGATTTTCAGTATGATCCTTAGCGCTGCTGTGATGTTTGCCAACAGTATTCAAAAATACTCAAAGCTCTAAATTTGTGAGAATAAGGAAAAGTGGGAGTGCGAACCATCATCTCTCCATTATCCATTTTTACTGATCTGGCTCAAGATCTTGGTTCTTAACTCCGGCAGCTAAAGAACCTAGCTCCTCCTAAAACTCCTGCCAATTGGCTGTTTATCCAGGATCAACTCAGAAAGGCAGTCTTGTCTGAAATCCATGATTATAGGGCATTGGGACACCCTGGTATTTTCAAAACCCTGAAGATCCTGTTCCATTCAGCTTAGTGGCCTGCTTTGGCTTCTAATGTGAAAGAATTTGTGCTCTCTTGCGCGATCTGTGCTAAGAATTAGTTCTACAGTTATAGCGTTCTTTGCCTTGCAATAAGTCTAAAGACAGAAAGTGAGAGTCTTGTTGAGGGAGACAAGGAAATAGCAGATCATCTTAATAATTATTTTTGTTCAGTGTTCACTACAGAAATAGCGGGGAAAGGGGCTACAGTTAAGTTGCAATTATAAAGGCAGAGGCAGATACAAGTACATTTATACAGGAGAAGGTCCTAACAAAACTCTCATAACTGAAAGTGGATAAATCAATGGTGCCAGATGGGATACATCTAAGGATACTAAAATAGCTGAAAGGGGTGCTGGTAACACCACTAACAGAATCATTCAATCAGTCACTAGCTACAGGAGTAATTCCACAGGTTTGGAAAAGAGCAAATGTTGTCCCTCTACACAAAAGTGGAAGCAAGAAAGAGGCAAGCAACTATAGACCAGTGAACCTTACATTAGTAGTAGGGAAATTGATGGAAACACTCTTAAAAGAATGACTTGTAGAATATCTAAAATCCAGTAACTTACCGGATCCCATACAACACGGATTTACTGGGGGAAGATCATGTCAAACTAATCTTATTGAGTTTTTGACTGGCTGACTAAAGTAATAGATCAAGGGGGGGGGGGGGGTGCGTGGATGTAGCTTATCTTTATTTCAATAAAGTTTTTGACACTGAACACATTGCATTGAAAACGGAGAGTTATAGTAAGTAGAGTTTATGCACAGGAGGGAATGGTTACCAGTGGAGTACTCCAAGGATCTGTACTTGGACCAGTGCTTTTTAATATCTATATTGGTGACATTGCAATTGGTATTGAAGGAAAAGTGTGCCTTTTTGCAGCTGACACAAAAATATGCAACAGTGTATACATACCGGGGGGTAAATGTATCAGGCAGAGAGTTTTCCAGCGGGTTTAAAAAGTGGAGATGTTGCCTATAGCAACCAATCAGATTCTAGCTATCATTTTGTAGAATGTACTAAATAAATGATAGCTAGAATTTGATTGGTTTTTCAAACCCGCTAGAAAACTCTCAGCTTGATACATTTACACCCATGAGGGGAAAAATAAAAGATTGATGATCTAGGTAGTATTAAGTCAAGAGAGTGATGATCTAGATACTGTAGGAATGGTCAAGAGAGTGGAAAATGGGAAATTATAATCGGGACCTCTGCAATTTTCCCTGGCATGCTGTCAATCAACTTCTTGGCCACATACTGACTGATGGCTGCCCATTCTTGCCTAATCAATGCTTGTCAGAATTTGTGGATTTTGTTTCTTCACCCGCCTCTTGAGGAATTACCGTGCGTTTTCAATGGGATAAAGGTCTGAGGAGTTTCCTGGCCATGGACCCAAAATTTCCATGTTTTGATCCCCGAGCCACAGTGTATGTCCTGGTGGCATCCGAGTACCCGTGAGAATATGCATCTCTACGGGAAAGGAGGCTGCTATAGGTGAAGATCTCTACTATGGTAACTGTTCTATAAGCTTATACAGGTTTCAGGTGAGCCGTAACAGGCTTTCAATCTTGACTTGTGAATTTGTTTCCAGTGAGAGGATGCATCAGCATGCAAAAATGATCTATCATCTTTCTCATTGGCATACAATAACTGTGCTAAATTCTGTGATTTTCTGCAATGGACTAGACCATTATATCAACATCCATAAAACATGGTATTTTTAAAGAAACAATAATGCCCTTTTGGCTTGACCATAAGAAGCTTTGTTATAACTCTTGGACTCGGGATATTTACCACAGTTACACTTGTTTTGACAGGTCTCTAGCCCATGTTGTAGTCATCAGCTGCTGCAGAGTTGACTAGAAACTACTGTGCAGGGTCTTTTGACCTGCCCAGTGTAGTTGGAGCATGATATTGAAACTCTTTATTTTAATTATTTGGAGGTCGAACGTGTTCAGTACATAGCTGTCTTTCATTAAACGGATGACAGCCTGCTTTATCATCACTGAATTTCAAAGTACTATAAAAGTATGGAATGTCTGAGTTTGAGTAAATTCAGGCCCACTGTCTTCACGTTCTTCATTAATTAGATGCTGATGAAGTTGACAAAGTACCCTTCCGAAGTTTGCATGTCCTGTGTGTAGTTCTGCTGTCCTTGAGCTGCTCGTAGAGGTATTTGATTGACAGAAATTATTCAGTTTAGGAATATTGCCAATACAGTGTTGACGCAGTGTTTCATTTTTTTTAATGTTTGTGCTTTTTTTAACTACTGATAATAGAACAACTGTTGGCACTTTTCATAACCAAAGAAAGTACAGAAATACAGCAGTACAGGCACTCTAAAAACCCCTCCTGACAGATCCTTGTAGAGCATTCCTCCCTCCAATATTGTGCCTGCTCCTAAAATATATCTGCAATACATGCCTCCTCACCAAATATGGTTCCTGCAAGTGACAGATCCCTGCAGAGAATCTCTCTGTGCATTTGAATTACACTATTGTGCAGTTTGATAAAATAGTTCCTGATAAAGTCTTATTGACTTTATGTATCCTTAAAGTTAGCTTAGGGCTTGTAAAAGAATGTAATGGAAAACATTGCTCACAGAAAACCAAACTAAGCAAAGGATTATACACCAATTTAATGTAATTTGACTAATATTATTTTGTAGTTCTACTTTTTTATGAAGTTGCTCTATTGTCTCTTTCTAAGACACACAGGCCATAAACTACGATAAAGCTAAACTAAGAAAATGTAATAGTACTGCATGTGTGTATTCTGGTGAACACACAAATCTGTGAATTAGCAGCTCCACCATTTTGTGAGTGACAGCAATCTCACTCCATGATAGTGCTGAATCTGCAGCTAACCACAGGATGTGATGGCATACCATGTCTGTATTGCGCAAGTAATACTTCCATTGAGGTTTCTGCCTTAATTGTCGTAATGTCATTGCTTTTTGGAGTTTGAGTGGAAGAGTTTCAATAGTTTTCTTACATTTTAGATGGTGCATAAGGAACCTTAATCGGACATGTTAAACCGTAAAGTTTTTTGTCTGTGAAATTTCATGGCTTTTTGTAAAGTAAAAATATTGATAATAAATTTCTAAGCTTAAAATTGTACGACCTTTAAAAATAACTTGGCCAATCTAATTTCCACTATTTTTCTTAATCCCTAAAAAAAAAAGAGTTTTAATATTGCTCTATTATACTAACCTCTACCACCTCTGTTGGATGACTGTCCCTCCTATCCACTACAGTTTTGATAAAGTAATTTTTCCTAAGATTTCCTCTAAACCTAGCACCCTCCATTTTGAGTGCATGGCTTTCTCTCACACATACCCCAATGCCCACCAGCTTTGCGATCGCATGCACACATTCCATTGCCAAGTGCACCAGCTTTATTCTCATGTCACCCCCTGCGCACCAGCTTTTCTCTCACGTCACCCCCATTCACACTAGCTTTTCTCTCACTTGTCACTGCCTATGCACCAGATTTTATCTCACATCACCACTTCTGCGCCAGCTTTTCTTTCACATATCATACCTTGCGTACCAGCTTTTCTTTCACGTCACCCCTGTGCACCAAATTTGCTGTGGGGAGGGAGTGGGGATCGGGATCGCAAATACAGTTCTGGGGGTAAGGGATCACAAATACACTGCTGTGGGGAAGGAGGGGGGTTCGGGATCGCAAACACAGTGCTGGGGGGGAAGGGATCACAAATACACTGCTGTGGGGAGGGGGGTTCGGGATTGCAAACACAGTGCTGGGGGGGAAGGGATCACAAATACACTGCTGTGGGGAGGGAGGGGGGGATCGGGATTGCAAACACAGTTTTGGTGGTAAGGGATCACAAATACACTGCTGTGGGGATGGAGGGGGGTTCGGGATCGCAAACACAGTGCTGGGGGGGGAAGGGATCACAAATATACTGCTGTGGGGAGGGAGGGGGGGATCGGATGACAGGCAGAGGAGAAGGGGATCGGATGACAGGCAGAGGAGAAGGGAATCGGATGACAGGCAGAGGAGTAGGGGATCGGATGACAGGCAGAGGAGAAGGGATCGGATGACAGGCAGAGGAGAAGGGGATCGGATGACAGGCAGAGGAGAAGGGGATCGGATGCATCCTGCTGCTAGATCAAATTTTGGAGTTCATCAGTTGCTGTCATCTACATATCTCTGTTAAATCATAGGTTTGTAAATGTCCGATCTTCTTACCCTGACAATATTGTTCATCATAAGTCATCTAGTAATATCTGATGCGCTATTAATTCAAAATTTTAATTCAAAAGACCATCAATGTCCAATGTTGTATAATGTTGTATTAAGTATACATCACTTAACACGAGAATATAAATAGTAATTGGTCAATCAATCAATCCTTTGTTTTACACATACATCGGAGATAGTCACGGGAAGCAGAACATTAGCATTCTAAACCTTATCTATAGTACCAAACAGACCAGACAAAATAGAATGAATTTCTTTTACAGTATTAGAGTAATGTCACTCCGGCATTCCAAAGAATAGTTGATTTCCAATTAGAAAATCGTTAGCATGCTGACACGTTAAATTAGGAACTCCCATCGCCTGTCATACTGGAGTCATGGGGGCAAATATATCAAGGTGCGATTATGCAAATCCAGCGATTTTCTCAGGAGAGTTGAAACTCGCAGATGTATGAAGCTGAGATTTCATGTAAAATCGCCAGAGTTGTGCTTTTGTCAAAATCGCTATTTGCAAAATCGATAGAGATCAAACTCCAGACTGTTTGCCACTGCAGCTATACAAGTCTCAAATGTATGAAGCTGCGATTAAGCAAACTCAGGAGAGTTTGCTTTCCAACACGCCAGATACAACATGCTGCTTGCTAGCAGCGTGTTATATAAACACATCACTGTTACACTGTTCTGCAATAGAGCTGGAGCTCATGCAGGTGTCAAAAGTGTTAAAATAGATCAAAGTAAAATAAAAAAGCGTGGGGTCCCCCCTCTATTTAGTCTTAAACCTAGTGCTGCCAGCCTACTGCTGGTTCCGTGAAAATCGGGGTAAAAATTGGCGTGGGGTCCTCCCTATTTTCACAGAACCAGCACTAGGCAAACCAGCCGGGGTTGGAGGCACTATAGCAGGGGGATATGCGGCAGGGGTCCCCCTGCCATAATGACTAACCAACCCCAGGCTGTTCAGCGCTGGGCTGAATTCCAGAGGGAGTGGGTGCCGGCAAAAATGAGTGGGCCCCCCCCTAGGGACACCCAGCCCAGTGCTGATGGCACTAGGGCTCTTCCTACACCCCTTGGCGGTGGGTGTAGAGTAATAACGGCGATAAAGTTATAAAAAAAAAAAAGACACCATTGTGTTTTGTGGAACTACAAGTGCCAGCCAGCCAGGTTGCTATAAATAGTGTGGGCATGCTGATACTTGTATAACTACAAGCACCAGCATACCCACGTCAGCCAGGGCATGTTGGCACTTGGAGAACCACAAGTGCCAACAAGCCCTGACACCCAGGGCTGGCTGGGACCTGTAGTTCCACAAAATAAAATGTTAACAAAATCACAACACCCTAATTACAACCACTAACATTTATTAAAAATAATAAACCCACAATAATGACAGTAAACACCCTCATTTACACCACATATTTTATTAAAAATAATAAATCCCCGATATACTCACTAATGAAGTTTTCTTTTCTTGTCCACAGCTTTCAATCCAAAAATGGCTGCAAACAAATTCAAAAATACGTTTGTATCCAAATGTCCATGCTTGCCCCTGTCCCAAATAAATTTGTACTTTCAAATGTCCATGCTTGAAATCTCTTCAGTTCTTCTGCACAGGGGGCCCCATTGTTGATTGCAGTCTTCTGTTCTTCAGTTAAGGGGTCCCCATATTTGTAAGATCCACTAATCGTCTTGCTTGATTGAAGAAAAATAAAAAAGGGAGGAGCCTCCGCAAACAGCTCCTACCTAGTAGGAGCTCCGATATGCAATGAGCTTAGCTCATTGCGCTAGGTCTATTTATAGTATTAGGGGATTTTCCCACGCTATTATTTCACGCTGTTATTTCATCACCGCTGGAATCCACCATTACAGAAGTCTCAGTATTTTAATGTAATTGGCGTGGAACTTGAAGTTCATTTTTATGGACATCATATTTTCCACATTTTGAGGAAGTAGCCTCCATCGCCGATCGAGGACAAGGTTTTCGGCTGTGCTGAAAACTCTTTCTGAGTACACACTGAAGGGTGGGCAGCTTAGGCAGTGCAAAGCGAGTTGGTACATGGGTCTCCAAATTCCCTTTTTTTCCTCCCAGTATGTAAAGGGAGTGTCTGATGTGTTTATTTCTATGCTGTCGTGAAAATAATCCTCCACCATCCTTTGGATGTTGATAGTAGGATCAGATGGAGTTACGGCAGAGATGTCACGTTTTTTGGTCAATTCTTTTAGACCAGATCAGATGTCAAAATTTTGTGCTGAGTCATCTGTATCATCCCCGGGTCTCTGGGGAAAGCTAAGTTGTTTCCTAGCAGCAGTTGAGTGATAAACTGAAGGAGGAGACGCCGTCCTGTCACTTAACACTTGAGCTGTCATCTTGCTCACCAGGAGCTCCTTGCATCTCTTCAGATCTGGGTCAAGTTGGAAACAAAGAGAAAACATAGCTCTTAAACCGAGGATCAAGCACAGTCGATTTTGATAACTCTTGGATCCTGGTGAAGCGAATAAAGTACTTGCTACAAGTCCGACATTCTTAGCATAATTGCTTTGTTTCATCTCCTCCTTCAGTTTCTCAAGCTTGTCGTTTCTTATCATGTGCAAGAACTGCTTCCACTGGTGCAGGACTTACACAAACAACATCATCCTCATCAACAGCCTCATTAGCGCCCTTGTTGGCTACACAAATATCCCCCTCATTCTTTTGCAATTTCAAAGTGGCATACTCAATTTGTATATCACCGGCTACACTTGGGTTGTTCAGGCACACATCTAGAAAGGCGAAGGCCTCATTCTTTCCTTGCAACTGTGTGTGTAGAATGGCATGTTGGCATTTTTTTTTCCTGCAGATAACTTTGCCTGGATTACAGGTCTTTTTTGCTTGACCAAGGTGAAAGGTGTTTTATTACATTTTGGTTTCCCTGACTATGCACTTTAACATATGCTTTAAATGATGATGTATAGGGTTTACTATCATCATGACTGGTGCCAGCAGCTGCTTGGTGTCGCCTGTGAATCCATTTTGATAACACCTTACACTTTGACTGCAAATTCAGAAGACCAAGCCTGTCAGCCCTAGTATTTGTATTTCAGCAATGACAATTAGCAATGGAGCAATGAAGCTCTCCTCTTTGTGTGTAACGTATTTAACACCTTGCAATTTGATTGCAGATTTACACAAAGCCTGCCAGCCCTAGTATTTGTAATTCAGCAATGACAATTAGCAATGAAGCACCGGAGCTCTCCTCTTTGTGTGTTACCTATATAACACAGTACAATGTGACTGCAGATTTACACTAAGCCTGCCAGCCCTAGTATTTGTATTTCATCAATGACAATTAGCAATGGAGCAATCCTCTCCTCTTTGTGTGTTACCTATATAACACAGTACAATGTGACTGCAGATTTACACCAAGCCTGCCAGCCCTAGTATTTATATTTCATCAATGACAATTAGCAATGGAGCAATCCTCTCCTCTTTGTGTGTTACCTATATAACACTGGCATGTAATGTATGTTCTCTACCTAAGCTCAACTAGAAGCTCTTCATGAACCTCTAAAATGAGATAGCCCTTTAATATAGCTGGTCTTCTTGTGAGCCAAGTAATAAAAACTAATAACAAGATAACTAAAAAGAAGAGAAAGGGTGACACTAGTGTTGATATGAATGGCCTGGATTAGAAAAGTCTGTTGAGAATAGAATAGAATTTTCCTCTCAGTAACTCTATTATCACCATGGGACTTACAGAAGCGTTCTATTAATAAAAAGGGATGAAAAAGAATTCATCTTAGAATAAATTTTAGACACACAATTTAAATATAAATAGATTCTGAAACTGCATGCAGAATACTGTCTCCAAGCTACGTTTCTGATGCTGCCTGTAACATCAAGGCAATAATGCTTGATAAAGCTGCAGCTTTACATACAGATACAAAAGATATTGTCTTCTTCCAGACCCATGAACCCCTTCATTTCTTTGGGTGAGAGTGGTATTAAACTTTTGGGAATTAGACTACCTAGGACCTTGTGAAGTAACTTGCAAAAATAACTTTCACGATGCAATAACTGGTTCTAGAAATATTCTTTTTAGACAATTACAGGGTTAAAAGTATGACACAAAAATTCCTATTCTCCAACATATTAATATAAATGACACAAATCCTTTGTTATCATGTTATCAAGACTACAATAATAAAATGACTAAAAAGATTTAAAGAAAAAGTATTTGCTTAACTTCAGTGACTAAGGTATAAAAACAGCCTTAAATCAGTGTAAGAATACCAGTACCAATTTTAGCCCTTATTGGAATATGCATCACTTTCTAAATATTATGGAGAGTGGGGCCCCAAAGAGAGACCAATGAACTCCCCACTGTGCAGTCATTTCATAGCTTCTGAAATGTCATACAGCACAGTGGCCTAGTGGTTAGCACTTCTGTCTCATAGCACTGGGGTCATGAGTTCGATTCCCGACCATGGCCTTATCTGTGTGGAGTTTGTATGTTCTCCCTGTGTTTGCGTGGGTTTCCTCCGGGTGCTCCGGTTTCCTCCCACACTCCAAAAGACATACTGCTAGGTTAATTGGCTGCTATCAAAAATTGACCCTAGTCTCTGGCTGTCTGTCTATCTCCCTCTGTCTGTCTGTGTCTGTGTGAGTGTGTGTCTATATTAGGGAATTTAGACTGTAAGCTCCAATGGGGCAGGGACTGATGTGAATGAGTTCTCTGTACAGCGCTGCGGAATTAGTGGCGCTATATAAATAAATGGTGATGAGGATGATGAATTTTAAGATTCAACACTTACTGTAGATACATACAATACTAAAGCTAGACAGTAGATAGCAGTAGTACTCTATCAGAGTATGAAATTTGGACTGTTTATGCCAATAATAGTGCACCTAAAGTTTACATTATAAAGATATATTGCTAGCCTGCTTCACTTGATTTCTAAATGGTCTTACATAATTTAATCTTGCCATGTCTAGGAATTTGCAAACATTCACTTATCTTGTTCATTTCTGTGTTGCAGGATCTTAAAAATATGTGAATTCATACGTAAAGTTACAAAAAATACAGTGACAATATATAAATTCATACACACAATGTTTAATAAGAGCAGAATATATATGATTATGTTTAGATCTGTGCTTTCATAATAATTATAACTACACTTGTTAGCTAAAATCTGATAAACACCTTAGAGATATAAGCTTAATATAGAGATGCTCGGGCTCAGTTCCTGGAGAACCGAGCACACCCGAACATCGCCAATCCACGTACCAAGCTGAGCCGGCTCGGTACTTTTGCGCACCCTCGGAATTGAAAATGAGGCAAAATGTCATCATTACGTCGTTGGATCTCGCGAGTTTTGGATTCTATCAGTACTGCCCACTTCAGCAATCTAGCGCCATTTCACAAAGGGACACAGAAGGGGTAGCACGGTTCTTGGCAGTCTCTAGTGCAGTTGGGCAGCATCATAGCTAGAAAAGAAAGAGTAGGGGTAGCAGTGTTCTTCATGGTTTCAAGTGACATTCAGCAGAGCTCCATTGCTAATTGTCATTGCTCAAATAGAAATAGTAGGCCTGGCAGTCCTGGTCTAAATCTGCAGTCAACTTGTACTGTTGTACAGCTCACAAACCAAAGGGAGAGCTCCATTGCTCCATTTCTAATTTTTATAGCTGAAATAGAAATATTAGGGCTGGCAGTCTTGGTCTAAATCTGCAGTCACATTGTACTGTGTTATATAGCTCACACACAAACAGGAGAGCTCTATTGCTTCATTGGTAATTGTCATTGCTGAAATAGAAGTAATAGGGCTGGAAGTCTTGGTATAAATCTGCAGTCACATTGTACTGTGTTATATAGCTTACACACAAACATAAGAGCTCCATTGCTAATTGTCATTGCTGAAAGAGAAATAATAGGACTGGCAGTCTTGGTCTAAATCGGTAGTCAAAGTGTACTGTGTTATATAGCTCACACACAAACAGGAGAGCTCCAATGTTCCATTGCTAATTGTCATTGCTGTAATAGAAATAATAGGGCTGGCAATGTACTCAATCTGTAGTCACATTTTACTGTGTTATCAAAATGGATTCACAGCAATACACAGAATACCAGGAGCACCAAGCAGCTGCTGGCACCAGTCATGATGATAGTAATCCCTCTAAGTCATCTGCTTACACCTATTTTATATTGCATAGTGTTTTTAAGTCAGGGAAACAAAAATGTAAAAAACACCTTATACCTTGGTCAAGAAAAAAAGACCTGTAATCCAGGCAAAGCTATCTGCAGAGAAAAATAAAATTGCCAACATGCCATTCTACACACGCAGTAGCAAGAAAAGAATGAGGCCTTCGCCTTTCTCTATGAGTGCTAGTTCTGCAACTGTCAGGGAGGCATCTTCTTGTAAGGTCAGCAAGCTCTTGTCATTCGGACTCAAAAAGTGGTGCCCAAATACTTTTACGTGTAAAAGCTGAGCTGAAAGAAAACAGTAAGGCATTAGAGGATAGTGTATGTTCAGATTCAGAAATGACACCATTTCCTGAGGAGAGTCCATCCACGAGTGCTATGTGTAATCGTGACTATTCTGATTGTGTACCCATAAAGATGACCCTATCAGCATTTCTGCAGATGTGTGCCTGAACAGCCCAAGTGTAGCCGGTGCTACACAAATTGAGAATGGCACTTTGGAATTGCAACAGGATGAGGGGGCTATTTGTGTAGCCGACGAAGGCGGTAATCAGGCTTTTGATGAGGATGATGTTGTTTATGTAAGTCCTGCACTAGTGTAAGCAGTTCTTGCACGTGATAAGAAGAAGGCCATTGTCATGCCTGGGCATAAGACCAAAAAATCCACCTCTTATGTGTGGAATTATTTTTACCCAAATCCTGACAACAGTTGTCTAGCCATTTGTAGCATTTGTAAAGCCACAGTCAGTAGAGGTAGGGACCTTAACCATCTAGGAACCTCATCAATGTTGCACCATTTGAAACTAGTTCATGGCAAGCTGTTGGGAAAATCTACACCCACAAAACCGTCCTCATCACTATCCTCAGTAGAAATCAGAGTTAATCCTGCATCCAAGTTGGTAAGGCTAGATGACTCCTCCACTATCCTGGATTCTTCAGAAGAATTCTTGAGCATTAGTTCCACTGCTGCTGCTGCTGCTGGGTGTGGATCTTCATGCCAGAAGCAGACCAAGAAGAAAACTACTACTAGTTTACAGCAATTGACTGTTAAACAATCCTTTGCATGAGGAAGCAAGTATGAAACCTGTTACCCAGTCGCAAAGCAGATCACAGACGCCATGGCGACTATGCTAGCTTTAGATCTGCGTCCAATATCCACTATTAATTAGGGATGAGCGCACTCGGATTTATGAAATCCGAGCCCACCCGAACGTTGCGGATCCGAGTCGGATCCGAGACAGATCCGGGTATTGGCGCCAAATTCAAAAGTGAAACTGAGGCTCTGACTCATAATCCCGTTGTCGGATCTCGCGATACTCGGATCCTATAAATTCCCCGCTAGTCGCCGCCATCTTCACTCGGGCATTGATCAGGGTAGAGGGAGGGTGTGTTAGGTGGTCCTCTGTGCTGTTTAGTTCTGTGCTGTTTAGTTCTGTGCTGTTTAGTTCTGTGCTGTTTAGTTCTGTGCTGTGCTGTGCTGTGCTGTGCTGTGCTGTGCTGTGTTCTGCAGTATCAGTCCAGTGGTGCTGTGTGCTGTGCTCTGTCCTTCTGAGGTCAGTGGTGCTGCTGGGTCCTGTGCTGTGTCCTGTTCAGTCCAGTGGTGCTGTGTCCTGTGCTCTGTGCTTCTAAGGGCATAGTTATTTCCCCATTATTCCCAAGTTTTTAAAAAATAAAAAAAAAGTTAAAAAAAATAAAAAATTAGAAATTAAAAAAAATATATATAATTATAACCAAATGTGCAAAACCAATCCAGCAGTATAAGTCCATTGGTACTGCAATATTACCAAGTTCACACATTCTGCAGTATCAGTCCAGTGGTGCTGTGTCCTGTGCTCTGTCCTGCTGAGTTCCGTAGTGCTGCTGGGTCCTGTGCCGTGTCCTGTTCAGTCCAGTGGTGCTGTGTCCTGTGCTCTGTGCTTCTAAGGGCATAGTTATTTCCCCATTATTCCCAAGTTTTTAAAAAATAAAAAAAAAGTAAAAAAAAATAAAAAATTTAAAAACAAAAAAAAAATATATAATAATTATAACCAAATGTGCAAAACTAATCCAGCAGTATAAGTCCATTGGTACTGCAATATTACCAAGTTCACACATTCTGCAGTATCAGTCCAGTGGTGCTGTGTCCTGTGCTCTGTCCTGCTGAGTTCCGTAATGCTGCTGGGTCCTGTGCCGTGTCCTGTTCAGTCCAGTGGTGCTGTGTCCTGTGCTCTGTGCTTCTAAGGGCATAGTTTTTTCCCCACTATTCCCAAGTTTTTTAAAAATTAAAAAAAAGTAAAAAAAAATAAAAAATTTAAAAAAAAAAAAATATATATAATAATTATAACCAAATTTGCAAAACCAATCCAGCAGTATAAGTCCATTGGTACTGCAATATTACCAAGTTCACACATTCTGCAGTATCTTGTGCTACATATAATGGAGACCAAAAATTTGGAGGATAAAGTAGGGAAAGATCAAGACCCACTTCCTCCTAATGCTGAAGCTGCTGCCACTAGTCATGACATAGACGATGAAATGCCATCAACGTCGTCTTCCAAGCCCGATGCCCAATCTCGTAGTACCGGGCATGTAAAATCCAAAAAGCCCAAGTTAAGAAAAAGTAGCAAAAAGAGAAACTTTAAATCATCTGAGGAGAAACGTAAAGTTGCCAATATGCCATTTACAACACGGAGTGGCAAGGAACGGCTTAGGCCCTGGCCCGTGTTCATGACTAGTGGTTCAGCTTCACCCACGGATCTTAGCCCTCCTCCTCCTCCCCCCCCCTACAAAAAATTGAAGAGAGTTATGCTGTCAGCAACAAAACAGCAAACAACTCTGCCTTCTAAAGAGAAATTATCACAAATCCCCAAGGCGAGTCCAAGGGTGTTGGTGGTTGTCAAGCCTGACCTTCCCATTACTGTACGGGAAGAGGTGGCTCGGGAGGAGGCTATTGATGATGTAGCTGGCGCTGTGGAGGAACTTGATGATGAGGATGGTGATGTGGTTATTGTAAATGAGGCACCAGGGGGGGAAACAGCTGATGTCCATGGGATGAAAAAGCCCATCGTCATGCCTGGTCAGAAGACCAAAAAATGCACCTCTTCGGTCTGGAGTTATTTTTATCCAAATCCAGACAACCAATGTATGGCCATATGTAGCTTATGTAAAGCTCAAATAAGCAGGGGTAAGGATCTTGCCCACCTAGGAACATCCTCCCTTATACGTCACCTGAATAACCTTCATAGTTCAGTGGTTAGTTCAGGAACTGGGGCTAGGACCCTCATCGGTACAGGGACACCTAAATCCCGTGGTCCAGTTGGATACACACCAGCAACACCCTCCTCGTCAACTTCCTCCACAATCTCCATCAGATTCAGTCCTGCAGCCCAAGTCAGCAGCCAGACTGAGTACTCCTCAATACGGGATTCATCCGAGGAATCCTGCAGCGGTACGCCTACTACTGCCACTGCTGCTGTTGCTGCTGTTAGTCGGTCATCTTCCCAGAGGGGAAGTCGTAAGACCGCTAAGTCTTTCACAAAACAATTGACCGTCCAACAGTCGTTTGCCATGACCACAAAATACGATAGTAGTCACCCTATTGCAAAGCGTATAACTGCGGCTGTAACTGCAATGTTGGTGTTAGACGTGCGCCCGGTGTCCGCCATCAGTGGAGTGGGATTTAGAGGGTTGATGGAGGTATTGTGTCCCCGGTACCAAATCCCCTCGAGATTCCACTTCACTAGGCAGGCGATACCAAAAATGTACAGAGAAGTACAATCAAGTGTCCTCAGTGCTCTTAAAAATGCGGTTGTACCCACTGTCCACTTAACCACGGACATGTGGACAAGTGGTTCTGGGCAAACGAAGGACTATATGACTGAGACAGCCCACTGGGTAGATGCATCCCCTTCCGCAGCAACAGCAACAGCTGCATCAGTAGCAGCATCTACAAAATGGCTGCTCATGCAAAGGCAGGCAACATTGTGCATTACAGGCTTTAATAAGAGGCACAACGCTGACAACATATTAGAGAAAATGAGGGAAATTATCTCCCAGTGGCTTACCCCACTTAGACTCTCATGGGGATTTGTGGTGTCAGACAATGCCATTAACATTGTGCGGGCATTAAATATGGGCAATTTCCAGCACGTCCCATGTTTTGCCCACACCATTAATTTGGTGGTGCAGCATTACCTCAAGAGTGACAGGGGTGTGCAGGAGATGCTTGCGGTGGCGCGCAAAATTGCTGGACACTTTCGGCATTCAGCCAGTGCCTACCGCAGACTAGAGGCACATCAAAAAAGCATGAACCTGCCCTGCCATCACCTCAAACAAGAGGTTGTGACGCGCTGGAACTCCACCCTCTATATGCTGCAGAGGATGGAGGAGCAGCAAAAGGCCATTCAGGCCTACACAGCCACCTACGACATAGGCAAAGGAGTGGGGATGCGCCTCAGTCAAGCGCAGTGGAGACTGATTTCCGTGTTGTGCAAGGTTCTGCAGCCATTTGAACTTGCCACACGAGAAGTCAGTTCCGACACTGCCAGCTTGAGTCAGGTCATTCCCCTGATCAGGCTGTTGCAGAAGCAGCTGGAGAAAGTGAGGGAGGAGCTGGTAAGCCATTGCGATTACACCAAGCATGTAGCTCTTGTGGATGTAGCCCTTCGTATGCTTTGCCAGGATCCGAGGGTGGTCACTCTTTTAAAGTCAGAGGAATACATTCTGGCCACCGTGCTCGATCCTCGGTTTAAAGCGTATGTTGTGTCTCTGTTTCCGGCGGACACAAGTCTACAGCGGTGCAAAGACCTGCTGGTCAGGAGATTGTCCTCTGAAGAGGACCGTGACATGCCAACAGCTCCACCCTCATTTTCTTCCACATCTATGGCTGCGAGGAAAAAGCTCAGTTTTCCCAAAAGAGGCACTGGCGGGGATGCTGATAACATCTGGTCCGGACTGAAGGACCTGCCAACCATTGCAGACATGTCTACTCTCGCTGCATTGGATGCTGTCACAATAGAAAAAATTGTGGATGATTACTTTGCTGACACCATCCAAGTAGACATGTCAGACAGTCCATATTGTTACTGGCAGGAAAAAAAGGCAGTTTGGAAGCCCCTGTACAAACTGGCTCTATTTTACCTGAGTTGTCCCCCCTCCAGTGTGTACTCGGAAAGAGTTTTTAGTGCAGCGGGGAACCTGGTCAGTGAGCGGCGAAGGAGGTTGCTTCCTCATAACGTTGAAAAAATGATGTTTATAAAAATGAATAATCAATTCCTCAATGAAGTACAGCACTGCCCTCCAGATACTACAGAGGGACCTGTGGTTGTGGAGTCCAGCGGGGACGAATTGATAATGTGTGATGAGGAGGAAGTACACACTGTAGGGGGAGAGGAATCAGAGGTTGAGGATGAGGACGACATCTTGCCTCAGTAGAGCCTGTTTAGTCTGTACAGGGAGAGATGAATAGCTTTTTTGGTGTGGGGGCCCAAACAAACCAATCATTTCAGCCAAAGTTGTTTGGTAGGCCCTGTCGCTGAAATGATTGGTTTGTTAAAGTGTGCATGTCCTATTTCAACAACATAAGGGTGGGTGTGAGGGCCCAAGGACAATTCCATCTTGGAACTTTTTTTTTTGCATTATATGACCAATCAACAGTCGTTTGCCATGTTCAAAAAGTAAAACCAAATTTAAAAAAATTCAAGAAATTAAACCAAAAGTAAAATGCCGTGTCATAATTTAAAACAAGAGGTATTGACGTGCTCTAAAACTACTGTATTGTTGTTTATATTTTATAAACACTACACTTGAAAGCTTGAGTCTTTCAATAGAAAAGTAACTGTCCATTGCATGAATATTTGCAACAGGGACAATTTTAGGGTTAAGAAAGTCAACTAATAACACTTCGACGCTGTCTGTCTTTATAAACACTACACTTGGAAGTTGGAGGAGGTATTGTGGCCCCGGCACCAAATTTACTACCGGGGCCACTCCACTGTGCAGTCCATATTTAGGTGTATCAGATATTAAACAACGGTGACAGTTGATGCCCAATTTTTTAATTATATTGTGGCCTCGGTACCAAATTGTGTACCGGGGCCACCACACTACGCAGTCCAGATACTTGTTTGGTGGAATTCAGACCAGTTGAGGGTTTTATTATTATATTGTGTGGACCACTCTATCTATACCACACTACAACTCTATACCACTCTATTTCATACTTTAATTCTATTTCATACTTTAATTCTATTTCATACTTTAATTCTATTTCATACTTTAATTCTATTTCATACTTTAATTCTATTTCATACTTTAATTCTATTACTAATTAATTACCATAAAGAGGAACAAAATAAACCAATTTTACCAAAAGTATAATATGACTTAGACTTACAAACACTACACTTGAAAGATCGTGCCTTTAAATGAAAAAGTCAGTCTTCATTGCACGACTATGTGCAACAGGGACAGTTTTTTGGGTTTACAACGTCAAACAATAACACTTTGACCCTGTCTGTCTGGGATCTCAATGACGAATTGTCTGTACCATGTTTGGAGGAGGTATTGTGGCCCCGGTATCAAATTGGGTACCGGGGCCACCCCACTATGCAGTCCAGATACTTGTTTGGTGGAATTCAGACACGTGGAGGGTTTTTTAATTATATTGTGGCCTCGGTACCAAATTGTGTACCGGGGCCACCACACTACGCAGTCAAGATAGATAGATGCGTATTGCGTATCATAGATAAAGTACATTCAGTGGTGTGGGGCAAATTGAAAAATATTCAAAATGCACTGACATTATCAAAAACAAGAGGTTGTCACACGCTAAAACTCCAACATGTATATGATGGAGAGGATGGAGGAGCAGCCGTATGTGTAGTGTAATGCAGATCTGTTGAAGGTTTTTTATATATTTTATTGTGGTGCCCAGTGCCCACTCCTCTACGCAGTCCAGGTACAATTATTGGTGCGAATCATAAAAGTTCAGGGTTTTTAATATATTGTGGTGACCCACTCCTCTACGCAGTCCAGGTACAATTATTGGTGCGAATCATAAAAGTTCAGGGTTTTTAAGATATTGTGGTGACCCACTCCTCTACGCAGTCCAGGTACAATTATTGGTGCGAATCATAAAAGTTCAGGGTTTTTAAGATATTGTGGTGACCCACTCCTCTACGCAGTCCAGGTACAATTATTGGTGCGAATCATAAAAGTTCAGGGTTTTTAAGATATTGTGGTGACCCACTCCTCTACGCAGTCCAGGTACAATTATTGGTGCGATTCATAAAAGTTCAGGGTTTTTAATTTATATTGTGGTGACCCACTCCTCTACGCAGTCCAGGTACAATTATTGGTGCGAATCATAAAAGTTCAGGGTTTTTAATATATTGTGGTGACCCACTCCTCTACGCAGTCCAGGTACATTTATTGGTGCGATTCATAAAAGTTCGGGGTTTTTAAGATATTGTGGTGACCCACTCCTCTACGCAGTCCAGGTACATTTATTGGTGTGAATCATAAAAGTTCAGGGTTTTTAATATATATTGTGGTGACCCACTCCTCTACGCAGTCCAGGTACATTTATTGGTGCGAATCATAAAAGTTCAGGGTTTTTAAGATATTGTGGTGACCCACTCCTCTACGCAGTCCAGGTACAATTATTGGTGCGAATCATAAAAGTTCAGGGTTTTTAATATATTGTGGTGACCCACTCCTCTACGCAGTCCAGGTACAATTATTGGTGCGAATCATAAAAGTTCAGGGTTTTTAATTTATATTGTGGTGACCCACTCCTCTACGCAGTCCAGGTACAATTATTGGTGCGAATCATAAAAGTTCAGGGTTTTTAATATATTGTGGTGACCCACTCCTCTACGCAGTCCAGGTACAATTATTGGTGCGATTCATAAAAGTTCAGGGTTTTTAATTTATATTGTGGTGACCCACTCCTCTACGCAGTCCAGGTACAATTATTGGTGCGAATCATAAAAGTTCAGGGTTTTTAATATATTGTGGTGACCCACTCCTCTACGCAGTCCAGGTACATTTATTGGTGCGATTCATAAAAGTTCGGGGTTTTTAAGATATTGTGGTGACCCACTCCTCTACGCAGTCCAGGTACATTTATTGGTGCGAATCATAAAAGTTCAGGGTTTTTAATATATATTGTGGTGACCCACTCCTCTACGCAGTCCAGGTACATTTATTGGTGCGAATCATAAAAGTTCAGGGTTTTTAATATATTGTGGTGACCCACTCCTCTACGCAGTCCAGGTACATTTATTGGTGCGATTCATAAAAGTTCGGGGTTTTTAAGATATTGTGGTGACCCACTCCTCTACGCAGTCCAGGTACATTTATTGGTGCGAATCATAAAAGTTCAGGGTTTTTAATATATATTGTGGTGACCCACTCCTCTACGCAGTCCAGGTACATTTATTGGTGCGAATCATAAAAGTTCAGGGTTTTTAATATATATTGTGGTGACCCACTCCTCTACGCAGTCCAGAAAGATACCTTGTTGCAACGTTTTGGACTAATAACTATATTGTGAGGTGTTCAGAATACACTGTAAATTAGTGGAAATGCTTGTTATTGAATGTTATTGAGGTTAATAATAGCCTAGGAGTGAAAATAAGCCCAAAAACTTGATTTTTAAACTTTTTATGTTTTTTTCAAAAAAAATCCGAATCCAATACCTTAAATCCGAACCGAGACCTTTCGTCAAGTGTTTTGCGAGACAAATCCGAACCTCAAAAATAACGAAAATCCGGATCCAAAACACAAAACACGAGACCTCAAAAGTCGCCGGTGCACATCCCTACTATTAATGCAGCTGGTTTTAGACAGTTTCTTGAGGTCTTGTGTCCCCGTTACCAAATTCCATTACAACACCATTTTACTAGAAAAACTATTCCTCACCTCTACAAGAAGGTTCGTAAAAATGTAATTATTAGGCTACAAAATGCCATTCTACCGACTGTACACTTAACCACAGATATGTGGACAAGGCAAACTAAAGATTATATGAATGTGACAGCCCACTGGGTTGGTGATTCGCCTTCACCAGCAGGAACAGCAGGATCATGTATCCAAGTACATCACATTTTTCAGAGGCAGGCTACTCTGTGTATCAGCGGCTTCACTAAGAGGCATACAACAGACAATCTGTTACAAAAACTAAGGGATGTCATTGCAACATGGCTTATCCTGCTTGGATTCTGCTCAGGATATGTAATTTCTGAAAAAGCCACCAATATTGTGAGAGCATTACAGCTGGCTGAATTCCATCACATTCCCGCACGATAAATTTGGTGGTGGAAAGCTTTTTAAAAAAAGATAGTGATGGGCAGGAAATGCTGTCAGTGGCCCTTAAAATATCTGTACTTTTCCGGCATGACAACAGCATGTAGGAGATTACAGCAGCTACAAGAGCAATTTAATTTATCCTGCCGCTAACTGAAGCAAGAGGTGGTAACAAGGTGGAATTCCACCCTGTATATATATTTTTTTGAGGATGGAGGAACAGCGAAAAGCCATATACGCTTACTCCACAAGCTATGACATTGGGAAAGGATGGGATGTATTTTATTCAAGCGCAGTGGAGAATACTTTCCGTGTTTGTTATGACAACCAGTGCAGCATAAACTTATAGAACAGGTGATTGAGGTTTTCACCTTTAGCCGTCGCCTTTCCCATAGAGACTGGTAATGCTCACAGGTACTCAGATGCCCTCAGGTCTTAAACTCAAAGTAGTATAAGTTTATACTCACACGGCTGCGCATAGGTACAGGAGGAAACGCACGGAATGGAAGGCCACCGATCTGCAGACTTGACGGAGCACCGGAGATGTCAGGTACCAGCAGGGTCGAGGTCACAGGCAGCGGTTCGGAATCCGGGGACAGGCAATGGATCAGGATCACAGGCAATGGTACAGAGTCCAGTTACAAGCAATAAATCAAGGTCACAGGCTATGGTTCAGAGTCCGGGTACAGGCAATAGGTCAAGGTCAGAGGCAATGGTTCAGAATCCAGGAACAGGCAGGGTCATACACAGGTAATCGATCCAAGGTTAAACACCAAACAATAGCTAGGAAGCAGGCAGCAGTACTGAAACCAGGACACTATAACCGGCAGGGAGGCTAAGCCCTCCCTGCCTTTTACACTGTAACCAACCAATCAGGGCATTGCCCTGCAACAACACACAGGAGAAGATTGATTAAATAATAAGTGAACTAATTAGCCCGCAGGCTCAGAGCGCGTACCCGGCAGTACTGAGTGGCTGGGGCGTGAAGGTAGAGACTTCGGAGTCCGGCCTTTGCCGAGAAACAGAAAGCGACGTTCCGGTCGCCATAGCCACGGCCGGGACGCCAGAGGGAGCAGGAAGCGAGTCGCAGTGGTGCCCGCAGCCGCGGCGGCTTGTGACAGTGCTGTGCAATATGCAGACCTATGTCATCTGTGAAATGAGTTCAGACACTGCTAGCTTGAGCCAAGTGATTCACTTAATTGGACTTTTGGAAAAGCAGCTTGATAATCTGAAGGAGGAGATGAAACATAGCAATTACGCCAAGTATGTCAGACTTGTTGATCAAGTACTTTATTCGTTTTGCCATGATCCAAGAGTTATCAAAATCTTGAAATCGGAGCACTTCATTTTGGTGACTGTGTTTGATCCTAGGTTTAAGAGCTATGTCTTCTTTTTCTTTCCAACTGAACCAGATCTCAAGAGATACAAGGAGCTCTTGTTGAGCAAGATGACATCTCAAGTGTTACTTGACAGGACGTCATCTCCTACTTCAGTTTATCACTCAACTGCTGCTAGGAAAAAACTTTCCCAAGAGACCTAGGGATGATGCAGGTGACTCAGCACAACATTTGAACATCTGGGGGTAAATATATTAACGTCCGGATTCTTGAACTACCGCGAGTTCGGCGTCTTCAGCGCTTAAATTTAAAGCGGCGCTGCCTTATAAAGGTAAACTTCCCCCTGGTCTTGTCTATTGTAAAATAATTCACCAAAATTAGTGACACCTCTGCTGTAACTCCACCTGATCCTACTATCAACATATCAACATCCAAAGAATGGTGGAGGATTATTTTTTTGAATAAAGACAACAGTTTTATTAACAAAGAACAACGTTTCTTTCAGAAGTAATGTAAGCATGGATGTTTAAATAGACGTGCATATGTATTACTCAAACCTTCCACTTTTCTGCTTTTTCATCTGTATTGCACAAAGTGTTTGTAATTTGCACTTTAAGTCAATGGTACCTAACTATATTATAATTTTTTGGGAATTGGGGCTTGATGTGGGAACATTGAGGACTTGAACCCACGACCAGAGACTGAATACCTCCAAGAACTCGGAGACTCAGATAAATACAGCACCATAACTGGGACTGGGAAGACTCAGAACTCAGGCAGAGGATATATAGGGGTGGCAGCCTCCTGAACAGAATAAGCCTTGAACTTGCCCTGGACAACTCAGAACTCAGAACCTGTGGTAGGCCTGGAACTGGAAGTCGATACCCCGAGACACAGAGATGGCTCCAGAATGTGTATGACTCAGAACAACAACCTGCTACCCCAGATAGCCAGTAGAAGAGACAGGAATAAATTGGTGAAAGGATGATCCACAAAGAAGGTAACAGCTGGAATCTGTACACGAGCAGATAGAATGAAGGTGAATTCACACGAGGAATAAATAAGCAAAGTCTTTATTTCATCAGGCAGAATGAAGCTGAATTCACACAAGGGGTTAATGGTTGAAATCTTTATACAGCAGTCGGAGTCAAGTGTGAAGAGTACAATTTAACATCAGCCCAGGGGACAAAAGACTTTGAAGTCAAAATAATTAACTTTTTAAATTTTCCCACAACAAAAACTATTAAACACATTATGCTGGTCTTTTTCAATCAAACCTACATGGCAGTGGTGGAACTACCATTGGCACGGCAGGTGCCATGCACCCGAGCCCATGGGGCCCGCAGCATGGCAGATGCAGAGGGTCGGGGGGCCCGGTTCCCTCCTCCCTGCCTCCCTGCACCAGGGTCCCACAGCTCACTAGTTCCACCTCTGCTACATGGGGAATAAATAGAAGAGGAATATATGTTGTTATTAGTAAAAATATAATACATTTGGTGGACTAGAAAAATATATGCTGCATGGTGAAATCTGTGTTGAGTCCACTAACAAACCAATTGTGTTGCCGGATAATTAACATGTATAACATATATCAAAAATAAACACATTTTTATATAGCATGTATTATTGACCCGTGGATACATAACTGTGCAAAATTATAAACCCCAAATATCATGGTTTAATAATCAATTATTAGATATTTTATTGTTTCTAAAGAGAGTAAGGGACAGTATACATTATTTGTGCTTCAGTATATGTGTTTGAAAACTGCACTTATAACTGAAGTATTGTAGAATCACATAATCTCAGAAGGACTGATGTTCTTTCAAGGGGGGGAGATTCCACTTCCACATCATATGCCTATTGCACAGCAATCTAAACCTCCTCTTCAAAAGGCACCCTATTGCTACTTGTAATGAAAAATCTGGGGCATGAATTTGGTCGCTTTCAGACCGGTCAAAGCATTGAGAAGACCAAAACTTCCCTAGATGACTGACCTGGTGGAGGCATGTGTGGAGTTGTATGTATACTGTTGGCCTGTGACTAGATTTAATATTTGAGTGAGGAGCCAAGGTCGGAAAGTGTGCGCACTGTTTCCTAAAAGTAGAAGAAAAAAAAATCCTGTGTGTGATAGTTTAAGGTCTCAGAAATGTGTCGTTTTGGAGGGGACACAATTATCTACAAGGTATTTTAAAAGGAACATGACTCTAAAAAGGTTATTTGCATTGTGAAAATGACCTTAGAATTAACGATGAGCGGGCTCGGATTATCGCAATCCGAGCCCACCCGAACAGTGCGGATCCAAGAGCGATCCGAGCACTGTTCGGGTGTTTCCGGCGGAGAGAAACAATGAAAACGAGGCTCTGACTCCAAATCCCGCCGTCGGATCTCGCGATACTCGGATTCTATAAATTCCCCGCTTGCCGCCACCATCTTCAGTCGGGCATTGATCAGGGTAGCGTGAGGTTGGGTTTTTAGTGGTGCTGTGTCCTTCTCCTCTGTCCTGCTGAGTCCAGTGGTGCTGTGTCCTGTGCTCTGTCCTGCTGAGTCCAGTGGTGCTGTGTCCTGTGCTCTGTCCTGCTAAGTCCAGTGGTGCTGTGTCCTGTGTTCTGTCCTGCTAAGTCCATTGTTATAAAAAAATTATACAAAAATGATACAAAAATAATAAAAAAAAATTATATATTTTTTTTTAAAAAAGTATAAAAAAAATTCTACTGCAATATTTAACTACGTTCACTGTTCCTGCAGTCCAGAAATATTAGTACTGCAATATTTAACTACGTTCACTGTTCCTGCAGTCCAGAAATATTAGTACTGCAATATTTAACTACGTTCACTGTTCCTGCAGTCCAGAAATATTAGTACTGCAATATTTAACTACGTTCACTGTTCCTGCAGTCCATAAATATAAGTACTGCAATATATAACTATGTTCACTGTTCCTGCAGTCTAGAAATATTAGTACTGCAATATTAAACTACGTTCACTGTTGCTGCAGTCCAGAAATATTAGTACTGCAATATTTAACTACATTCACTGTTCCTGCAGTCCAGAAATATTAGTACTGCAATATTTAACTACGTTCACTGTTCCTGCAGTCCAGAAATATTAGTACTGCAATATTAAACTACGTTCACTGTTCCTGCAGTCCAGAAATATTAGTACTGCAATATTTAACTACGTTCACTGTTCCTGCAGTCCAGAAATATTAGTACTGCAATATTAAACTACGTTCACTGTTCCTGCAGTCCAGAAATATTAGTACTGCAATATTTAACAACGTTCACTGTTCCTGCAGTACAGAAATATTAGTACTGCAATATTTACCTACGTTCACTGATCCTGTAGTCCAGAAATATTAGTACTGCAATATTTAACTATGTTCACTGTTCCTGCAGTATAAAGGAATTTGTACTGCTGTATAACTCCAGTCCAGTGGTACTGTCCTGTGCCGCATATAATTTTTAAAGCCTTTGCCGGGTGTGTGTGGTTTAGGGGTACGCTCTCTTGTGCTGCATATAATGGAGTACAAAAATTTGGAGGATAAAGTAGGGAAAGATCAAGAACCACTTCCTCCTAATGCTGAAGCTGCTGCCACTAGTCATGACATAGACAATGAAATGCCATCAATGTCATCTGCCAAGGCCGATGCCCAATCTCCTAGTAGAGGGCATGTAAAATCCAAAAAGCCAAAGTTCACTAAAATTAGCAAAAAAAGAAAATTAAAATCATCTGAGGAGAAACGTAAACTTGCCAATATGCCATTTACGACACGGAGTGGCAAGGAAGCGGCTTAGGCTCTGGCCCGTGTTCATGAATAGTGGTTCAGCTTCACCCAAGGATCTAAGCCCTCCCCCCCTCTAAAAAATTTGAGAGGTAAGCTGTCATCAACAACACAGCAAACAACTCTGCCTTCTAAAGAGATGGCATCACAAATCCCCAAGGCGAGTCCAAGGGTGTTGGTGGTTGCGAAGCCTGACCTTCCCATCACTATACGGGAAGAGGTGGCTCCTTCCACCATTTGCAGCACACCCTCTGTATATGCTGGAAGTATCACCCACAGTCCAGTTACAGATTTGGCTAATGAAGGTGTCAATGTTGTACACCGGGAGGAGGATATTGATGTAGCTGGTGCTGAGGAGGAACTTGACGAGGAGGATGCTGATGTGGTTATCTTAAATGAGGCACCAGGGGAGGAAACAGTTGTTGTCCATGGGATGAAAAAGCCCATCCTCATGCCTGGGCAGAAGACCAAAAAATCCACCTCTTCGGTCTGGAATTATTTCTATCCCAATCCGGAAAACAAATGTATGGCCATATGTACCTTATGTAAAGCTCAAATAAGCAGGGGTAAGGATCTTGGCCACCTATGGACATCCTCCCTTATACGTCACCTGTAGAACCTTTATAATTCAGTGTTTAGTTTAGGAACTGTGGCTAGGACAGTCAGCAGTCCAGGGACACCTAAATCCCTTGTTCCTGTTGTATCCACACCAGCAACAACCTCCTCGTCAATTTCCTCCTCTATCTCGATTGGAGATAGTCCTGCAGGCCATGTCACCGGCATGACTGAGTCCTCTTCAATCCAGGATTCTTCCGGAGGATCCTGCAGCGCTACGCCTACTACTGCCGCTGCTGCTGGTAGTCGGTCATCTTCCCAGAGGGGAAGTCGCAAAAACTCTACGTCTTTCACTAAACAGTTGACTGTACAACAGTCGTTTGCCATGAGCACGAAGTAGGACAGTAGTCATCCTATGGCAAAGTGGATAACTGCGGCCGTAACAGTTATGTTGGTGTTAGACGTGCGTCCGGTGTCCGCCATCAGTGGAGTGGGATTTAGACGGCTGTTGGAGGTATTGTGTCCCTGGTACCAAATCCCGTTGAGTTTCCACTTTACTAGGCATGCGATACCTGGGATGTACAGAGAAGTACGAAAGTGTCCTCAAAATGCGGTTGTACCCACTGTCCACTTAACCCTGGACAAGTGGTTCAGGGCAAACTAAAGGACTATATGAATGTGACAGCCCACTGGGTAGATGCATCACCTTCCACAGCAGCAGCATCAGTAGCAGCATCTCCAAAACGCCTGCTCGTTCCAAGGCAGGCAACGTTGTGTATCACCGGTTTCAGTAAGAGGCACAACGCTGACAACCTCTTAGAGAAACTGAGGGAAATAATCTCAGCCACCTACGACATAGGCAAAGCAGTGGGGATGCGCCTGAGTCAAGCGCAGTGGAGACTGATTTCCGTGTTGTGCAAGGTTCTCCAGCCGTTTGAACTTGCCACACGAGAAGTCAGTTCCGACACTGCCAGCTTGAGTCAGGTGATTCCCCTGATCAGGCTGTTGCAGAAGCAGCTGGAGAAAGTGAGGGAGGAGCTGTTAAAGCATTGCGATTCCACCAAGCATGTAGCTCTTGTGGATGAAGCCCTTCGTACGCTTGGCCAGGATCCGAGGGTGGTCACTCTTTTAAAGTCAGAGGAATACATTCTGGCCACCGTGCTCGATCCTCGGTTTAAAGCATATGTTGTGTCTCTGTTTCTGGCGGACACAAGTCTATAGTGGTGCAAAGACCTGCTGGTCAGGAGATTGTCCTCTGAAGAGGACCGTGACATGCCAACAGCTCCTTTTCATTTTCTTCCACACCTGTGGCTGCGAGGAAACAGCTGAGATTTCATAAACGACCCGCTGGCGGGGATGCTGAGAACATCTGGTCTGGACAGAAGGACCTGCCAACCATTGCAGACATGTCTACTGTCGCTTCATTGGATGCTGTCACCATTGAAAAAATGGTGAAGGATTACTTTGCTGACACCATCCAAGTAGACATGTCAGACAGTCCTTATTCTTACTGGCAGGAATAAAAGGCAGTTTGGAAGCCCCTATACAAACTGGCTATTTTACCTGAGTTGTCCCCCCTCCAGTGTGTACTCGAAAGAGTTTTTAGTGCAGCGGGGAACCTGGTCAGTGAGCGGCGAAGGAGGTTGCTTCTGCAAAAGTTGAGAAGATGATGTTCATAAAAATGAATTATCAATTCTTCAATCAAGACCAGCTCTGGCCTCCAGAGACTACAGAGGGACCTGTGATTGTGGAGTCCAGCGGGGATGAATTGATAATGTGTGAGGATGAGGAAGTACACACTGAAGGGGGCGAGGAATCAGAGGATGAGGATGAGGACGACATCTTGCCTCAGTAGAGCCAGTTTAGTTTGTACAGGGAGAGATGAATAGCTTTTTTTGTGTGAGGGCCCAAACAAACCAATCATTTCAGCCACAGTTTTGTAGGCCCTGTCGCTGAAATGGTTGGTTTGTTAAAGTGCGAATGTCCTATTTCAACAACATCAGGGTGGGTGGGAGGGCCCAAGGACAATTCCATCTTGCACCTCTTTTTTTGCCATTATGTGCTCTTTAAGGGCCTAGTTTTTCAAACTGCCATCCTGTCTGCCACTGCAGTGCCACTCCTAGATGGGCCATGTGTTTGTACCGCCCCCTTGTGTTGCTTAGCTTAGACATCCAGCTACCTCGGTGCAACCTTTTGGACTAAAAACAATATTGTGAGGTGTGAGGTGTTCAGAATAGACTGGAAATTAGTGGAAATGAATGTTATTGAGGTTAATAATAGTGTAGGAGTGAAAAAAAACCCCAAAAGTATGGATTTTAGCACTTTTTATGCTTTTTTTAAAAAAAATCAGAACCCAAAACCCAAAATCAGAACCAAAACCTTTAGTGGGGTGTTTTGGCAAAACCAATCAGAGCCCAAAACCTCAAGCTAATCAGAAACCTAAACCCAAAACGCGAAAAGTGGCCGGTGCACACCCCTACTTAGAATACATGGAGCATTGGGACAACTATAGTGTTATATGCCCAGTAATATTTACAGTACCAAAGTAAAATTCAATAATATTGTTTAAAATATATATTACTTAATAACCACGCATGTTCACCTTGCCTCTATGTTAATCTATGCCATATTACTGATTGCTTCATCATGAAGGAGAAATTGATACCCTGGAAATGTGACAACAATGCTTTGGATGAGGAGAGTTCAATCACATATAGTCTGGACATTGATGAAATTAAAATGTCTCCAATTCCTAAAAATTGATTATTTTATTCCCAATGGTACCAGGGCTACATGAGTACAATTCACTGCCCTTATGATATAAGGAAAATGAGCAATGTTATAAAACTGCTGTTATATTGGTAAAAAGTATTATTCCAATGGCAAATGAATAAACTGATGCAAGAAAAGAGTACCCATTTCAGTAACCATTTCAGTACCCGACTGAATGCATGCAAGACATTCCTGACCCAACAGTTACTATGGTCTGGAATGAGCAGATGCAAATTGCAAAAGTAGTTAGATAAAAACTATAACTCTTTAGTGGTTTAGATATATATGGATACTAGAAAGAAAAGTGCAAATGTTAAATTATCAATATTATATTAAATATAAAATAATGAAGAAAACACCACGTAAAAGGATATCATAAACCTTAATCATTTCACATTTGCAGTTAAGAGAAAATCGAGCTAAAGGGAGCAAATCTTGGGTGCAAATGCAATTTTGTTCTACAAACAGGAAAAATACTGCCTGCTTTTGCTGGTAGCACACAAATACTAAAAAACTTTATTTTTACACTGCACTTTAGATTTGAGCTAAAATGCGCCCCACCCCGAAACTTAAATCTGTCTGCACCTTTTAAAATTGCCCTTCTGTAGTGAAACATGGTTCTGCAAAGATGCAAAAGTGCACCTTCTATCTGGATTTACTGATATCTTTAAATGGGGCCCTATGTGTTTAACCTTGACAAAAGATCTGTGAGATCAGAAACGCTGGGTTAAAATAAAAGTTTTTGCTGCATTTAAGAAGTCCCTGGAGGGCTGATTTTGCTTCTTATAGTTTGGATTCACTGCTCATTCTGTTTGAAGGGCACATTGCAGTAAGTTGTCACAAGAGTGCCCTTCTCCTATATATACACATAGATATATATATATATATATATATATATATATATATATATATATATATATTTGTTATATATTATATCTTATATATTACATACACATATTCAATTAATTTATTATACCCATTACAGGTAGCACCTTGCAATACTCTGCTTACAATTGATTGTGGGCTTATGCTATTTCTGTATGCCACACTTTTATTAAATGATAAAAGCATTATTTGAATGTGAGCTCATTCATTAAGTCATAGTATCTCCCTGTCCCCCAAAATAATTCTCACTAAAAATCCCCAAGCAACTTTTTCTTCTCTAAGGCATAATAAAGCCGCTGTTTGTAAATGTCATTTGTATGCCAGGTTCTCCATGACATTAAGTCTTGAAAATTGAGCAGAAGCCTTGCAAACAAGAAGCTATTTCATTTTAATACAACAATGACAGTTCTTCCTGTATTGTGACCTTTCTATGTCATTTCTCATCCAATTCTACCCACATGCATGAAGTACTTGGTGACATTTGAAATCAAATCCAATATTTTTGGACTGATGATGATCTTTGTTTTTCTTATTTCACATCCTTTATACATAGCAGAGGAGATGAGCAGTAAAAGATGACAAATTATGTGGTAGATAGTAGCTGTACTTGTCTGTATTGTCCTAGATTTGTGTTCTTGAGTTTGTGTCTTTCTCCTTTTTATTGGTAGCAAAAAACTTGAACAAATAACCTCTAGATGATTTAAAAATAAGTAATAACAGTGTTTTACATTGTCAGCATTTGTGAGCTACAAATAACCAACCTTTAATAGTTCAGTGTTTTATACTCTCTCCCATAATGATCAGTTAGCCACCAAAGGTTGTCCATGCTTTCTATACACCAATGTATATATCTCTTGAAGGAATAGTATATTTAGCCCTTATATAATGTAAAATCAATGATGGGTAAGGATAGCCTCATGTCCTATACATTCAGTGGAATCACTTTGCACCAACCACATGCTGAAATAACACCAACAGTACTTCGGTCTTACAGTTCAAGTGTACAGTTTTTCAAACGGATCAGAACTTGGGTATCAGATGCAATAAAATGCATCTATACCCTACAGCTCATGTAAAACAACCACTATAAGTGTAAACACAACATCATTTCAAAATAGTGGATGATCGACCGATGCAGACCAGCACGTATCTGACACTTAAGAGCACCTTCCCCTAGAGAGGCGGGACAAGCAAGGGAAGGAGCGTTATAACATTGGCCGAGTATAGTTAAGGCATATTTCTGCAAATTTGGCTCATGCAGACCTGCAGAAACACGTATATAAGCCTGTTAGGAGGCGCATCTTTTATACCTGCTATATAGCAGGTGCAAATGCTCGCTTATGATGATATCTTGTTGTAAACCAGGCACATATGGTGAAGATGCTGAGGTGGACGCACCTTGAGAAGCGTATGGCTCGACATATGGATAGAAATACGCAAATTATTTATTATGATCTTTTTTTAAGATTAATTTACACCTGTTTTATGTCCAAATTAGCATCAATTCCTATGTCTCCGCATTCTCATGGGTAATTTAAAGCATAGCTGCTCATAAATTTAGGAGAAAAAGGAAAAATTGTATTCAGTAAAGGGGTTATGCTAAAGTGGAAGTAAACTACAAGAACTTTTCTACACTATCATACATATTTTCAAGCTTACCAGCAATCCAACAAAAATGGATTCTTTACAATGTTATGGGTGGCAATTCCCAAATGCATAATATTGAGTACCTATATGTGATCAATAATTGACCCTTATTGCTTAGTAAAATAAGACAGTATTCTACTATTAGGGCAGTAGGAACATTGTCCTATTTAAAACTATGACATATATTTATTTATATTATTAAATACAAACATGCCCTGATGCAATCTATTTGCATTGACAGTTTTACAATTTTCGCTAGTTTTGTAATGATTTAAAAAGTTCCTGCAAACTAAATGTTTTAAAATACCGTTCCTATAATTATTTAGTTCCTTTATAAAAACTGGATGAGAAGTGAAGTCTTTGCTTACATTTATAATCAAATATTCTGATTTTAAATAATATGATGTTTTTCTTAAGTATAGTGATGAAACTCAGGCCACTCTTCACATCACTTTAGATTATGCATATTATTCCTTATATTGCATTAACAAAAGAAAATATGTTCTAAAAATGTCAAAAAGCTAATTTAGCTGTTGGGCATTATTGCAAAAGATATTGCAATTACCAATGTAACTCTTATGAAAATATTTTAGAGCTTGCTATGGGCCTCAAAGGAATAATTCAATATTAAATTAAAAATGCCTAGAGTATTAAGCTCTAGTACAATATATCACCAAAAGAAATGTGCTTTAATACCTAAACTATTAAAACGAAAGTAGAGGAAATGGAAAAGGAAGGAATTTTTTTAAAAAGCAGAAAAATAAATAAATAAAAAAGGTAAAGAAACATTTTACTGTACTTCTCTAGATGTCTCATGTGATCATTATGACTTGTTTTTCCCACATTTCAATTCATTTGTATGCTGTAAAATATTTAAATGTAGGATTGTATTCTATGTATAACAACCAATGTATATACAAAGCTAGCTTTCAGGGACATTAGTTGGGTGATATCTAGAGATGGGTGGGCTCGGTTCCCCGAGAACCGAACCTAACTGAACTTTGCCTATCCCAGTACCGAGCCGAGCAGGCTCGGTACTCTCCCGCCCACTCGGAATCCAAATCGAGGCCGAACGTCATTGGGACGTTGTCGGATCTCGGGGCTCGGTTCTCGCGATAATTGAAATCCATAAATACCCGCCTCCACAGCAATCCATCGCCATTTGACAGACGGACAGAGCAGGGTGTAATCATAGGCTGATTAGAGCAGGGACAGAGAATATACCTTATTCCTTATCCAATTCTGATAACAATTGATAGAGAAGAGAGGAGGATAGAGGAGTCTTTTTTTTCCAATATTTGGCACTCCAAGTGCTTTGGGGTGTCCCCATTCTTTTGCCTTAATATTTCTGGCTGTCAAAAGTCCTATTTTTCAGCAGTGTAAAAAAATAATTTTTAGCACTCCTAAGTGCTTTTGGGGTGTCCCCCATTCTTTTGCATTAATATTTCTGGCTGTCAAAAGTCCTATTTGTCAGCAGTCTCCAAAAATAATATTTAGCACTCCCAAGTGCTTTTGGGGTGTCCCCCATTCTTTTGCATTAATATTTCTGGCTGTCAAAAGTCCTGTTTGTCAGCAGTCTCAAAAAATAATATTTAGCACTCCCAAGTGCTTTTGGTGTGTCCACCATTCTTTTGCATTAATATTTCTGGCTGTGAAAAGTCCTATTTTTCAGCAGTCTAAAAAAATAATATTTAGCACTCCCAAGTGCTTTTGGGGTGTCCCCCATTCTTTTGCATTAATATTTCTGGCTGTCAAAAGTCCTATTTGTCAGCAGTATCTAAAACAATTTGTAGCACTACAAGTGCTTTGGGCTCATAATAGATTCAAAGCAGTCCACATATGAGCAGAATGAGCAACCAGGTTCTGTCACCAGTCCTGATGGTAGTGTTCCCATTACGTCATTTGGGAAAGGCGATGTCAAACTACACAGTCTTTTGAAATCAGTCAAAAAAACACACACCCAAAAAAAATTTACCGTGTTGAAGGGAAAAAGAAGAGTAACTGAGAAAAAGTAAACTGCCGATAAAAAAAAAAAATTGCCAACATGCCATTCTACACATGCAGTGGCAAAGAAAGAATAAGGCCTTTGCCTTTCTCTATTAGTGGCAGATCAAAAAATGTTACTGAGCCGCCTTCTTGTACGGACACTCGTGACAAAGCAAAACCAAGTAATTTGGAGTCTAAAAGTGGTGCACAAGTATTGTTACGCGTGAAGCCGAGCTGCAAGAAAACAGTAAGGAATTAGAGGATAATGTATGCTCTGAATCAGAAATGACACCAATCCCTGTGAAGAGTCCATCCACCAGTGGTATGTCTAATCGTGAGCATTCTGTTAGTAACAGTGTACCCATAAAGAAGGTTCCTTTCAGCAGTTCTTCTGATGTGTGCCTTAACAGCCTGAGTGTAGTCGGTGATACACCAATTGAGGATGCCACTTTTGAATTAGAAGAGGATGAGGGGGAGATTTGTGTAGGCGACGAGGGCACTAATGAGGATGTTGATGATTATGATGCAGACAGATACCAAATTGGCTTTCTCAATTTCTATTTATATTCTAGACTCTATAACGGCTGAATAGTTTTCTATTTTACTCCTAGTGGAGAGGGGTCTGATGCAGACAGATACCAAATTACCTTGGTACCTTGGTCCATTTACTTTTACTTTCTAATTCCACAGTCTATGCAGGCTGCTTTTTTTCTATTCAACTACAAGTGGAGGGCGGGGGGTGGGGTATAGATAGCCACCAAACTACCTTTGTCCATTTATTTTTACTTTCTAATTCCACAGTCTATGCAGGCTGCTTTCTTTCTATTCAACTACAAGTGGAGGGTGTAATATACCTCCAAAGACGATGGCTACATTGCCAATAATCAAAGATGGAGGAGGTAGACAACCAGGTTTGTCTGTATATTTTGCAGGCAAGTGTTCGCATTAAAGACGGCCTACCAGGGATTAAACTGTTTTTTTTCATAATTTATTAGCTTTAGAATTACCTCACCTATCCAAGAAACTAGTGGAGCAGTAAATTAGGTTATTTTAGACCAATTTTTTTTTATTTTTTTCTAAAATGGCAAAACAAAACCAAACAAAACCAAAACACGCAATGACGGTTTGGCAAAACCAAAACACGACGGTAATCCAGATCCAAAACCAAAACATGGGGGTCAGTGAGCATCTCTAGTGATATCAGAAGGTAATATTTGAGAACAAAGAGATTAGGAAATGACAATAAGAGGAATTCCAAACAAATAATCAATTAATTTAAACAAATGGCACATTGTGATGTGTGATTTTGTCTTTAGGGTACAGTACACGTACCCAGGACTCCACATGGGCATACTGCAAAATTAAACTGGATGAGTCACACTCCACTTTTATCATGCTATTTGGAATAAACAGCATGTGGTTTGGAATGTGGTGGTTTAGGGTTTTGCAAAACGCTGCACGTCAGACGTAGACAATTTTGGGGGGATGTTGCTAGAGAGTAATTAAGATGTGTGGCTGCCAGATCGAGACAGGAGAATGTAGAAATTAATCAGGAAGTCTAAATCATAAAATCGTATGTATAATATTAGTTTCTGGGTGCAATAATTGTGTGTACAACTATGTCTGCAAGCAAATAAAAATTGGGATTTGGTTAACCAAATCATCATAATTATTCTGAATACTTAAAAGGCTTTGGGGCAAATGGATAGCTGTATGTTCATCTCTTTCTTGTGTAAAATATGCATTTCCATATTGTACATGCACACCAAATAAACATATGAATACTCCTGTATGCAGATTTTGTTGCATCCTACACTTATGACTCTTATGGAGAAGTGCAATGGGAGAGCGAAGGTGGGGGGCAAGCTTAGCCCTAGTACAGCAAGAGCTTTTTAATGTAATTGTGGCTGGAGTAGACCTGGACACAGACACAGATACACCTGTCAGGATCTGTATCTCTTGCAGGTCCTGGAGGGCTGTTGCAGTGGTACCCAATGATGAGGATCACTGTCAACAGCACTAGCTAGTCTCTACTGATTGCAAATTGACCACTCTAGCTGATAGAATTTTATTAATTAGTGTGGTTGCCATTATATGAAGTGACAGCTGTCTACTCTCATTACTTAATGTTTCCATGTGGACTGCAACAGAAAAGAAGAATCCCATTTGATTTTTAAATAGAAAGCAAGAGATGTCTGCTTTTAGTTTAATTGAATTTGTATTTGTGCTATTTCTGTCTATAATTATATTTTATATGGTAAATGTGACTTTTGCATTTTTTGATAACTGTCAATACTCTATTAGCTCTTGTGTATATGACAGTTCATTACATTATTAGATTGTGTATAAATAGGGTCATGTGAAACTTACTACAAACACTGTCAAGTCACATCTCTTCTCTTTCTCTAGACTATGGTTTGGTGTAAGTATACACACTTGTTATTCCTGACGTAAACCTGTGATGTACGGCTGGATGCATCATGAGATGCATTTGACTGAAAATATGCATGCAGATGCACTTTTTCATGCATGCTTCTTTTTCTGCATATGTTCGGGGAGCAAATGCTTTAAACTCTATGGGCCTGGTTCATTAAGGAATGTAAGGCAACAAAATGAGTAGGTTTTCTCCTGGACAAAACCATGTTAAAATCAAAGGGGTGCTTTTTAGTTTATTATTTTGTATAGAAGTTAAATACTGGCTATTTTTTCATATAGCATACAAATTCTTGATAGCTTTATGTTTACATTTAAATTTAAAGTTGATTTTAAAACATGACTTATCCCAACTATAAATCTGTCCCCACATTTTAAATTTGACTCCCTCTAAAATGCAACATGGTTTTGCCAAGGTGCAAAGTTACTTTTTATTTTTGCTTTACTTTCCTTAATGAATCAGGCCCCACATGAGCCCCGTTTTAGTTGTCTGAATCCTGTATTTCATGCTATATCAATCGTATGTTAGTTGATTACTGTCTGTTTTGTTGTCTAACTGTATTAGATGTGTCTATTTTGTCTTATATTTGTTACCCTCATAAGATTCTTTATTGAAATTTTTTTTTAACAAAATTGGTGAAATGCAGCATGAACACTAATTTAAAGTAATTGTATCTGCTGCTTCATACACATGAAAATTTGCGTGGATCATTCATGATATTTTCAGGTGATTTCTGGTCTGTTATTAAATATGTAAAGACACTAAAATATATTCAGTTTAAAGGTAATATTTGCTTTTTATTCTATTTATGTAAAAATATACAAATACATGTACATAATTTATGGTATCTATGTAAACTCCATCTGAGTTTTATACAATAATGCTTTTGAAACTATGTATTATTCAAAATTAATTTTAAGATCCTAGAGTACGTTAAAAAGTAAAGCTGAATAGATTATTTGTATTCCCTAGTGATACATCTAAAAAACATTACTAGTATACGCAAAAGATAAAAAGCTTTTCATGTGGTAGAATGTAGGCTCTTCACTCAGCAGCATGGTATGGATGTTACTGTATATTTTAACACTAAATCCCATTTCCCTATTTCATCACACAAATGCTGTCAAATTAAATTCTAAAAATATGAATAATGTATATACAATATACACAGTCAGAAATTGTCTACACAGTGACTATGGTCATTTCATTTTTTAAACATGTTGTACAAATTTGGGGTGAAACCAGGGCTATCAAGAGGAGTTTAGGACTCAATACAGCAATTTCTTGGGGCACTGTCGCGCCTGAGGATCTGTGTGTACCCAGACTGGGTTGTGTCTCTGGAGCTGGGCTGGTGACTACGTGGACAAAGATGGGTGGCCTGATAATGTTCCTCTGCATGTAGTGAATGGACTGGTGCAGATGGTGATTACACTAGCAGAGAAGAGCAAACAGGAACTGGATTGCCGATTCGAATTGGGACTGGAATGCTGGAGCAGACTGTAAAAGGAATGCTGTAACCGGAATTCTGGTACCGGAATGCTGAAAGAGGATTGCCGTAACCGGAATGCTGTAAGAGGATTGCTGTAACCGGAATGCTGTAAATGGAATGCTGGAAGAGGATTGCTGTAACCGGAATCAAAGCAGAATGCTGGAAGAGCATTGCTGTAACTGGAATGGAACCAAAATGCTGAAATAGAACTAGAGTGGATGGAACCAGAGTGCTGGAATCGGTCTGGAGCCGGAAGGCAGACTACACTGTCAAAGCTGGATTAATAGCAAGACTGTAGCAAGATAGATAGCAAGACTGCAAACTGCTGGGAACCAGATTGGCATCTGAAATACAACGTTGCACTAGCAACAGGTAAGTTCTCCAGGAAGTCCTTTTTATAGTTGTTGATTTCTGATTGTAGACTGCAGGCAGTTGGGCAGAAGCAGCTCTCTGAGTTTTTGGGATGGATCAGGTGACTATATCAAAGATGGCAGCTCCCATGAATTGGTTTTGGAGGGAATCTGAAATGGATGCTAATAGCACCTGATTGGCTGAGAGAAATCATGTGACCGAATACAAGATAGCTGCACCCATACTCTGATTCTGGAGTGCTTACTGGAGTGGAGACAGACTGGACAGCATCTTACAGAGAGGTCTGAAACCAGGGAGCCTGAGGAACACAGGGACAACTTGGAAAGGTAGCGAAGAGGTAAGTAACAGAACCTGAGAGCCTGGTGTGTGATAGTACCCCCCTTTTTGAGGGTTGACCCTGGACACCACTTGAGGGAATTTTGCATGGAAGATACAGACCAAGCATGGAGCATATACATCAGTGGCTTTAATTCAGGCTCCTTCTTCTGGAACGGATCCCCTCCAATCAATAAGGTACTGAAGATGACCATGACGAATCTGTGAATCGAATTTCCTTTCCACTTTATACCCGACTCCTCGTTGAGTTTGGATTTTAGGAGTACAGAATGTAATTGGAGAAGCCTTTAACAGGGAAGAACGAACTTCCTTCTATATTTTAGTGAACTGACATAAGGTGTTATCAGCAGCAGGTACAATGGCAGAAGGAAGAGGCTGGAACTCAGGTATTCTGGGATGAAGACCATTGACTGTACAAAAGGTTATAGACCCAGAGGAGGAGTGGTACTGATTATTGTGGGAGAATTCTGCCCAGGGTAAGAGTTGTTTCCAGTTGTCTTGTTAAGATGAGATAACTATTCAAAGAAAAGCTTCTAAATCCTGATTCACTCTTTCAGTTTGACCATTTGTTTGTGGTGATAGGCAGACAAAAACTTGAGCTTCCCTTGAAGAGCCGAACACAACGATCGCCAGAACTTGGTCACGAACTGGACCCCACGATCGGAGATTATTTCTGAATACAAGCCATGATGCCTGAAAATCTCCTGAATAAACAATTGAGCCAGCTTTGGAGTGGAGGGTAGTCCAGTGAGAGGGACAAAATGGGCCATCTTGGAGAACCTGTCAACTACAACCCAGATGGTGTTGAACCCATTAGAAACTGGTAGATCAGTAATGAAGTCCATAGGCAGATGAGTCCAGGGTTGGTGAGAAATTGACAATGATTGAAGTTGGCCAGCAGGTGTCTGACGAGATATTTTATGTTGGGCACACCTAGAACAGGAAGCTATGAGTATTGGATGTCTTGATTGAGAGTAGGCCACCAATAGGATTTTTGGAGAAATTTGAAAGTCTTCCGAACTCAAGAATGGCTGGAGCTACGAAAAGTTTTCCCAGAGACGGGGTAGGATCAATATTTGTGGTAGAAAAGGACATAGGATCAATGATGAGACTTTTTTGGGTGAGGCAAAGATCCTCATCTTGAACCATACAATGAGAAAGTACATCAGCTCTACACTTCTGGGATCCTGGCCAGTAGGTTAC